>NC_064634.1:187218432-187521462 GCF_023864275.1 Schistocerca cancellata
TCGTCCGTCTCCACACTATGAGATTGCGCTGCCTTAGAGACGGACCAAATTCTGCTTCCGCCGATCCGCATATTAATACGTAACGCAGCCAATGAGATTGCTGCTAACGCAGAACCTTTTCTCCTCGCGGATCATACTCGCGCTGTGATACATGAACACGCGAGGTATTATAACGAGTGTACAGACCTCCGATTAGTCAGTCTGCATTAGTCTGTACCAGTCTGTACGAGTTCTACATTTGTCTGTACCAGTCTACAGTCAAGCTTCAGTCTGCGCTTAATAAGATTACCAAATTCCTGTACATAGCCATCAAGATAAATGTATAGACACTTTTGTCAGGTATCAGAGATATATGTGAGAATAAGATTAACGTACGAATTCCAAAGGAACTTCAGATTGTCAATTGTAAATAGCATCCAGAACCAAGTTAATAATTTTTATGCTTGTTATTATTTTAATAAATGTGTGTGAAAATTAATCAAGTTCTGTTTAAAGTTGGTCACCGTCAATCTGCTACTCTAAGCGTGCAAGTGGCATTTCTATCGTCTGACCTAACGGCAGAAGACAAACACGCCACAATAAGACCACGAGACATATTGCTGACACTCGCCTACTTCATTAGAGCGACAAGTCAATTAATCTGATGGTGTGTGTACGGAAGGTCTTACAGTACGCACACCACAAGCAGCTATTGTTGTTCGCACAGTTCCTTTTTTTACATTCTATTAACGTCACGTACCACTCTCCCGAATAGCCGTGCGAGTTAACACGTCGCTTCCGGGATTCGGGGAGGCGCAAGGCCCCGTATCTAATCCGTCTTGTGGATTAACGACGAGGGCCGATTCGCTGGCCAACCAGCATGTGGTTTTTAGGCGGTTTGCTACATGTCTCTAAGTAAACACCGAGCTGCTACCCACCCCTTGGCTCAGTTGCACAATTCGCTTACATCTAGAAAATCTTCAGATCATTGCACAAGGGATAACGCTAGACGCAGACTGTTTGGCGTACACAGATTCCGTCCCGAGAGGTAAAAGGGTGTAGACTAACATTGCAAAATCAATAATTAACATGCCAATCCGTGAACTGTTAGTTCGTGCTACAGTGGTTTGTCTTGACCACCAAATTCCTTTTGATTAAAGCCAATGAAACACCTTTGGGCTACTATTGGGTACCAATTAAGAGCCCGTAGACATATGCCCGTAATTTACGATAATTGCGTGCTCTGTGCTTAGACATCTGGCACCGCATACCTCCGAAAACCTACCAAGGACTTGTAGAATCCATGTCACGCTGAATCGCTGCTATGTTGTCAAGACGCTGTTAAGAATGTGGTCATAATCTTTTGGCTACACAGTGTATATCTGTTGCAATTGTAATCTGAATTGCCAACTCTTTATTTCGAATAAAGACTGACAATTACTATCGTGGGAACCACGGCAAGCCCACACTAGAAACCAAGAGAATAGTCTGCATCTGTTCGACTACAAATATCAAGCACGCCTTTGACTGCTTTCGTCACACCTCTGCCATGAACATACCTTAGAGTCTAATAATTTACGCCTGGAATAACAGAATCACGCCTTAGAAGTTTGGAGTAGATGTGACTTGCACTCGCTTTCGCTGTCACAGCTTGTTACGTTCACCAGGTGACCGGGTTTGGAGTACGTAATGTTCTATGTAATCTCCTACACTATACAGAGCACAAAGGAAGAATGAGTAGCTGTTCCGAAAGACACTACTGGCCATTAAAACTGCTACACCACGAAGATGACGTGCTACAGACCCAAAATTTAACCGACAGGAAGAAGATGCTGTGATATGCAAATGATTAGCTTTTCAGAGCATTCACACGAGGTTGGCGGCGGTGGTGGCACCTACAACGTGCTGACATGAGGAAAGTTTCCAACCGATTTCTCATACACAAACAGCAGTTGACCGGCGTTGCCTCGTGAAACGTTCTTGTGATGCCTCGTGTAACGAGAAGAGATGCTACCATCACGTTTCCGATTTTGATAAAGGTCGGATTGTAGTCTATCGCGATTGCGGTTTATCGTATCGCGACATTGCTCCTCGCGTTGGTTGAGATCCAATGACTGTTAGAAGAATATGGAATCGGTGGGATCAGGAGGGTAATATGGAACGCCGTGCTGGATCCCAACGGTCTCGTATCACTAGCAGACGAAATGACAGTCATCTTATCCGCATGGCTGTAACGGATCGTGCAGCCACGTCTCGATCCCTGCGTCAACAGATGGGGACGTTTGCAAGACAACAACCATCTGCACGAACAGTTCGACGACGTTTGCAGCAGCATGGACTATCAGCTCGGAGACCAAGGCTGCGGTTACCCCTGACGATGCATCACAGACAGGAGCGCCTGCGATGGTGTACTCAACGATGATGCTGGCCGAAGTGGCCGTGTAGTTCTAGGCGCTACAGTCTGGAGCCGAGCGACCGCTACGGTCACAGGTTCGAATCCTGCCTCGGGCATGGATGTATGTGATGTCCTTAGGTTAGCTAGGTTTAATTAGTTCTAAGTTCTAGGCGACTTATGACCTCCGAAGTTAAGCCGCATAGTGCTCAGAGCCATTTGAACCATTTTCAACGACGAACCTGGGTGCACGAATGGCAAAACGTCATTTTTTCGGGTGAACCAGGTTCTGTTTACAGCATCATGATGGTCGCATCCGTGTTTGGCCACATCGCGGTGTACGCACATTGGAAGCGTGTATTCGTCATCGCCTACTGGCGTATCATCCGGCATGATGGTGTAGGGTGCCATTCGTTACACATCTCGGTCACCTCTTGTTCACATTGGCGGCACTTTGAACAGTGGAAGTTACATTTCAGATATGTTACGACCCGCCGGCGGCCGTCGCCGAGCGGTTCTAGGCGCTTCAGTCCGGAACCGAGCTGCCGCTACGGTCGCAGGTTCGAATCCTGCCTCGGGCATGGATGTGTGTGATGTCCTTAGGTTAGTTAGGTTTAAGTAGTTCTAAGTTCTAGGGGATTGATGACCTCAGATGTTAAGTCCCATAGTGCTTAGAGCCATTTGAACCATTTTTTTGTTACGACCCGCGGCTCTACCCTTCATTCGATCCCTGCGAAACCCTACATTTCAGAAGGATAATGCACGACCGCATGCTGCAGGTCCTGTATGGGCCTTTCTGGATACAGAAAATGTTCGACTGCTGCCCTGGGCAGCACAGTCTCCAGGTCTCTCACCAATTGAAAACGTCTGGTCAATGGTGACCGAGCAACTGGCTCGTCACAATACGCCAGTCACTACTCTTGATGAACTGTGGTATCGTGTTGAAGCTGCATTGGCAGCTGTACCTGTACACGTCATCCAAGCTCTGTTTGACTCAATGCCCTGTAGTATCAAGGCCGTTATTACGGCCAGAGGTGATTGTTCTGGGTACTGATTTCTCAGGATCTATGCACCCAAATTGACTGAAAATGTAATCACATGTCAGTTCTAGTATAATATATTTGTCCAATGAATAGCCGTTTACCATCTGCATTTCTTCTTGATGTAGCAATTTTAATGGCCAGTAGCATAGCTGTGCTGTATCTTTGCCCGAATGCTCTGTAATTCCCGAAAGGCCATCGTATGTATGATTTGTAGCGTCTTTTGAAGACGGAACGTAATATTCTGCCGCCAGGAGAAGTTGTAGTAGCTTATACTGAACCACCAACGTGACGCACTTGCCACACTACGTAAGACTGAGAAGGCTGATGTTTCTCGCTAGGACCCTGCTATTCGTGTAGCGCATGTGGAAGGAGAGCTTTTGTCTTACCGAGGTCCTCGCCCGTCTGACATCAAACTTTTCGTGGCACCACCACAGTACACATTCTAGCGTATGTCGATCATAATCGTATGGGTTTCGCATTTCAGAATTGTATACTCATATACTTTGACTATTAGTGCTTGTAATCAAAACTTCAAAACATTATTTTATGACTTTCGGCCAGGCATTCTGATTTTAGGGTCACTGTTTACAGCTCTCAACCCAGAGTTGCTACAATAATCGCCGATGCACTTCACTTGGCTCGATAATTCACTATGTCATGCATCTAAAAAGTTCTAACATCGCTCTGTTCCATCACACAAAGAAGATGAAATTCTACACTGGAAGAAAGCGTGTCACAACAAATATTGTTGCTTCCGGGAGAGAACGCCTTCGATGTCAATATCATTTGCCTCTCTACGCATTTTTATCCGCTCTGCTTAAGTGTCATTGATGCATCGATTTTAACATACGCTTATGACGTTATTTCACTCGTCACTAGAGACATGTCCTCGAAATTCCATCACAAAAATTCTGACTTGAAAGGGTATCCCCTCTCGCCTTCTTGTGATAGCAAATAAGTTGGTGTCAACAATATATTTTCGCCTTCAGAGGAGAAAGTTGGTGATTGACATATCGCGAGAAGATTCGGCGGCAACGAAAACGCCTTTGTTTTAATTATGTCCACCGCAAATCCTGTATCATTTCCTAGACACTCTCTCCCCCATTTGTCGGTAATACAAAACGTACTGCCCCTCTCTGGACTTTCTCGATTTACTCCGTTAATCCTATCTGGTAAGGATGCCAGACCACGCAGCAGTACTCCAAAAGGGGAAGGACAAGCGTAGTGTTGGCAGTTTCTTCAGTAGATCTGGTACATTTCCTCAGTGTTCAGTCAATAAAACGCAGTTTTTGACTTGCCTTCTCCACAACATTTTCTATGTGTTCTTTCAAATTTAAGTTGTTCGTAATTATAATACCTAGTTATTTAGTTGAATTTCAGCATTTAGATTTGACTCATTAATCGTGTAACCGAATTTTAACGAATTCCTATTAGCACTCACGTGGATGACAAAACACTTTTCATTATTTAGGGCCAATGTGCAAGTTTGGCACCATACAGTATCTAAATCGTTTTGCAATTGGTTTTGATCTTCCGATGACTTTATTAGTCGATAAACGACAGTATCATCTACAGAAAGCCTAAGACAGAGGCTCATTTTGTCTCCTAAATTGTTTATACAGATAACGAACATCAGAGGGCCTATAACACTACCTTTGTGAACGCCAGAAACCACTTGTGTTTTCCTCGATGACTTTTCGTCAGTTACTACTAACCGTGCCCTCACTGACAGGAAATTACGAATCCAGTCACATAACTGAGACGATAATCCATAAGCATCCAATTTGATTTCAAGCCGATGATGAGGTTCAGTGTCAAAAACCTTCTGTAAATCTAGAAATACGGAATTAATTTAAAATCCGTTGTCAATAGCACTGAACGCTTCGTATGAATAAAGATCTAGTTGTGTTTCACAAGAACAATGTTTTCTAAATCCGTACTGACTGTGTGTCAATAGTCCGCCCACTTCTTTTGGTCAGGCAGTTTAGTCTAGAATGTAAGCCACTAAAATTAGTAGATATGGTTTGTTATTAGGGCATCAAGAAAACGAACGATGGCAGGAGTACAGAGAACATAAAATGAAGTTTGGTAAAACCAAGAAAAACATTTCTGAAAACGACCATTCTTATGTAAGTCTACAGGCTTCCGTGGCCGTTGTCACTGAAGTTAAAATCTTCTGGATTATTAGGCCGCATCATGTTTCTTCTAAAATGATCGACGTTTCGACCCCTCTGCTGGGATCTTCCTCAGGATCTTCTCGTGTCCACTACTGCTAGAACAAGACCATTCTTGTTCGGAAGTGAAACAGAGACGATAAAGAGATCAGACAAAAACAGAATAGTAGCTTTTGAAACGTAGTGCTACAGAAGAATGTTGAAGATTAGATGGACAGATCTGTGAAGGCACTGATTCGAATTGGGGAGATAAACTTAAACCACGGTTTGACTTATAGGAGGGATCAATTGAAAGGATACATCCTGACGCATCAAGGAATGGTCGGTTTTGGTGACGGGGATGGGAATGGGGGGGGGGGGGGCGGGGGGTGGAGGTAAGAATTGTAGAGGGTATCAAGAGTTGTGTACAGTAAACTATTTCAAGTGGTTACAGGATGCAGAAGTTACGCAGAGCTATAAACGCTCGCCGGCCGAAGTGGCCGTGCGGTTCTAGGCGCTGCAGTCTGGAACCGCGAGATCGCTCCGGTCGCAGGTTCGAATCCTGCCTCGGGCATGGATGTGTGTGATGTCCTTAGGTTAGTTAGGTTTAACTAGTTCTAAGTTCTAGGGGACTAATGACCTCAGAAGTTGAGTCCCGTAGTGCTCAGAGCCATTTGAACCATTTTTTATAAACGCTCTCATAGTACAGACTGCTGTGAAGAGGCGCTTCAAACACATTTTTTGACTGGAGACCTACATGTCATCAAGCTAAAAGTATACTCTGATTCCAAAACTTTATGACCACTACCCACCGCGACGATGGATGCCGCTTGGTGGCGTTGCGGGCACTTGACGCGGTAACGCAGGTATGGAAGTGGAACAGACAGGGACGGGGGATCACACTAGAGAAGATATGGGTTGCAAATGGAAAAATCCATTGAGATAAGCGACTTTGACAAAGGGCAGATTACTATTATGTAGAGTCTGAGATTATTATTACGCAGAAACTTTGAGCGAGTATCTCGAGAACGGTGAAGCTGCTCGAATGTACACGTGCTACTGACGTGAGCATCTACGGAAAGAGCTAGGACAGTGAAACTACCACTAGGCGCTAAACGGTTGGACGGAGATGACTCTCCACCGAACGTGGTGTCCGGAGCCTTGTTTGCTGTGTAAAACAGGATAGATGGTGATCTGTGGCATCTCTGCCGAAAGAGCACAATGCTGGTGCACGCACAAGTGGTTTGGAGCACATTGTTCATCGTACCTTGTTGAACATGGAGCTCTGCAGCAGACCTACGCTCAATGTTCACATGTTGGCCCAACGACATCGTCAATTACAACTGCACCGGGCACGGGACCATCAGGATTCGACCGCCGATCATTGGAAACGTGTCGGCTCTTCGGCTGAATCACATTTTTGCTACACTAGACCGCTGGTCGTCACAACAAACGCCGTCATCGAGGTGAACGACGGCTCGAAGCGTGCGGTTGCAAGTTGGTGGGAGCAGTATTATTCTATGGGAGACATTCTCCTGCATAATACCTGTGGTAGTAATCGAAGACACGTTGACAGCTGCGAACCACCTTCTACATCTACATCTACATCCATACTCCGCAAGCCACCTGACGGTGTGTGGCGGAAGGTACCTTGAGTACCTCTATCGGTTCTCCCTTCTATTCCAGTCTCGTATTGTTCGTGGAAAGAAGGATTGTCGGTATGCCTCTGTGTGGGCTCTAATCTCTCTGATTTTATCCTCATGGTCTCTTCGCGAGATGTACGTAGGAGGGAGCAATATACTGCTTGACTCTTCGGTGAAGGTATGTTCTCGAAACTTTGACAAAAGCCCGTACCGAGCTACTGAGTGTCTCTCCTGCAGAGCCTTCCACTGCAGTTTATCTATCATCTCCGTAACGCTTTCGCGATTACTAAATGATCCTGTAACGAAGCGCGCTGCTCTCCGTTGGATCTTCTCTATATCTTCTATCAACCCTATCTGGTACGGATCCCACACTGCTGAGCAGTATTCAAGCAGTGGTCGAACAAGCGTACTGTAACCTACTTCCTTTGTTTTCGGATTGCGTTTCCTTAGGATTCTTCCAATGAATCTCAGTCTGGCATCTGCTTTACCGACGATCAACATTATATGATCATTCCATTTTAAATCACTCCTAATGCGTACTCCCAGATAATTTATGGTATTAACTGCTTCCAGCTGCTGACCTGCTATTTTGTAGCTAAATGATAAAGGATCTATCTTTCTGTGTATTCGCAGCACAATACACTTGTCTACATTGAGATTCAATTACCATTCCCTGCACCATGCGTCAATTCGCTGCAGATCCTCCTGCATTTCAGTACAATTTTCCATTGTTACAACCTCTCGATACACCACAGCATCATCTGCAAAAAGCCTCAGTGTTTCCGATGTCATCCACCAGGTCATTTATGTATATTGTGAATAGCAACGGTCCTATGACACTCCCCTACGACACACCTGAAATCACTCTTACTTCGGAAGACTTCTCTCCATTGAGAATGACATGCTGCGTCCTGTTATCTAGGAACTCCTCAATCCAATCACACAATTGGTCTGATAGTCCATATGCTCTTACTTTGTTCATTAAACGACTATGGGGAACTGTATCGAACATGTTTGATGTCTGCCCCGATGGCGACGTCATCTTTCAGCAGTATAATTGCCGGTGTCTCCGAGCCAGAACCATGCTACAGTGGTTTAAGGAGTATTGTAGTGAGCTCAGGTTGATGTCTCGGCGAACAAATTCTCCTGATGCACATCCTATGGAAGCCATCTGGGCCATAATCGGGCGCTATCACCGCGAACGTAAATCAGCGGGCCGTTATTTACGCGAATTACACGACCTGTGCGTAGGCATCTAATGCCACATACCTGCACAAAGCTACCAACGAACTGTCGGATCTCTGTTACGCAGAATCAATAATGTACTTCTTTCCAAAGACGGACAAACAAGCTATTAAGCAGTTGCTCATACCGTTTTGGCTCATCAGTCTGCCATACGTCAGTACATGTAATATAGAGTGGTAGTTCTGTTAACCAATTCTTCTCCTTTCCGTAACTGGCATTAACAATGTAGTGTTGCGGCCCTTTGTTCGAGATAATACGACAGTCGCGGAATCGGCCGGTTTGAGAGTGGTGTCACCTGGTGGCGGGCGCGAAGGCCCTGGGTTCGATTACGGACGCCAGCGAACCGTTACGTCACGGCAGTTCGTGCCGGCGTGTCGCGCCGTGAAAGTAAACGTGGGTTAGCACAGCCGATCCGCTCGTCGATTAAGGGACGGGAGAGCGCTGCTCCGAGTTAACACGCACGGGTCAGTCGCTGCCGCTCGCGGAGAGAGCGGAACCGAGCCTGCCGCTACTGTGACCGAGCGTCCGGCCAACGACAACGTCCCGTCGGTTTGAATGGAACACTTCTTGTAATAGCTCTCGTTTTTCCGCCAACATAAATTTTTTCTATTATATGTGTGGTGTCTGTTTTTTCAGAAATGTCCGAAAGAACAGAAATCCGTACTCATGACTGCACGGCCTTATATTTACACGATGAAAGAGAAATAGCGACGTCAGGCGCATGAGAGCATTGAAACACTTCAATAGTGACAAGTGAAACTTTGTGTCGGACGGTGACTCGAACCCAGATTTCGTGATTTGGCTGTCTGAGCATGCTTCCCATCCAGTCCAAATACCCAGCTCCGACCTCTTGTGAGAATGATGTGAGATGCTGCGAGCAATGAGGAAAATGAAACTTCCTGGCAGATTAAAACTGTGTGCCGGAGCGAGACTCGAACTCGGGACCTTTGCCTTTCGCGGGCAAGTGCTCTACCAACTGAGGTAGGAGGTAGGAGACGAGGTACTGGCAGAAGTAAGGCTGTGGAGACGTGGCGTGAATCGTGCTTGGGTAGCTCAGTTAATAGAGCACTTGCCCGCGAAAGGCAAAGGTCCCGAGATCGAGTCTCGGTCCGGCACACAGTTTTAATCTGCCTGGAAGTTTCATATCAGCGCACACTCCGCTGCAGAGTGAAAATCTCATTCTGGAAACATCCCCAAGGCTGTGGCTAATCCGTGTGTCCGCAATATCCTTTCTTTCATGAGTGCTAGTTCTGCAAGGTTCGCAGGAGAGCTTCTGTAAAGTTTGGAAGGTAGGAGACTAGGTACTGGCAGAAGTAAGGCTGTGGAGACGGGGCGTGAGTCGTGCTTGGGTAGCTCAGTTGGTAGAGTACTTGCCCGCGAAAGGGCAAAGGTACGAGTTCGAGTCTCGTTCCGGCACACAGTTTTATTCTGCTAGGAAGTTTCGTATCAGCGCACACTCCGCTGCAGAGTGAAAATCTCATTCTAGGAATGAGGAAAATGGACACGGGGCGCTACAGAAGTAGTATGCGACTAGCTGGGGGATTTGGGTTGGGCTGTTGAAAGAGAAATTTAAATTTATTCAATAGTCGCTATTTGATTCTCATGTTTTGAAGTACCTGAATGGCCACGTAACAATCTCCGCTGGTTTAATTTTTTTTTTTAAAAAAAGGTGTTTAAAAGTGACTGCTCGTGTACAGTGAGAAATCGGCGTTTGAGTCCTGGACCAGCACAAATTTTGCAATCGTCACTATGTGCCTCACGCCGGTATTTCTCTTTTTTATGTATAGATATATCTGTCTCTATATTCCCATTAGCCATTGACCACCTAATTACCAACGTTTTTCTTGTTTACTGTAAAAGATAGTTTGTAGATCCTTCCTATTCCAAACCCCCACCAAACGATCCCTTACAATGTGTTACATAAAAAATTATTTAACTAAAGAGCGCAAAAAACACCCCTTGTCCTCACTGCACAGTCAATTATGCCCCCAAACAGTTATTCATCTTTGTAATAAACTCACCAACTAAATATGAGACACCCAGTTGCAAGAATACATTTTGCTTTGGATCGCTGTATGTTGTGTAGAAATGGTTCAAAATGGTTCAAATGGTTCTAAGCACTATGGAACTTAACATCTGAGGTCATCAGTCCCCTAGACTTAGAACTACGTAAATGTAACTAGCCTAAGGACATCACACACATCCATGCCAGGGGCAGGATTCGAACCTGCGACCGTAGCAGCCTGTAGAAATGGTACTAAGCGACCCACTGCTGACTTATGTCAAGGCGGTGAAATGGTGTGCATGTACCAGTCTGTTGACTGGAATAAGTTCAGTAAGACTGTCTGACATGGACATGTTACCGAATAGCAGAAAGGAACTGTCGTGTTGTCACTGTTTGGAATGGCAGATGAAACATAGCAGTCAACATCCTCTCGATTTGTTAGCTCCTACGGGGCCTAATTATCAATGGCGGGTGTTACTGGATACGACGTACCTGATGAAACTTGTAGACTCTCTTTCTTAGGCTAAATGAATACACGGTATTAGCGTGATGTGTCCTCGGAAATAATTAATTCTTTGTCCAGTATGCTTACCTGCAACTTATCTAACCCAATTACTACCACAAGCGCAAGGAAAACGTCCCTCTCACGTCAACTTACATGACACCGTCCTTCCCATTGGAACACAATTTCTCTCAATTTCCTGTGTCTCGCTTCCATCACGGAAGACATCAGCGTACTGTATATCACTATGTACTTAAACTCGCACCCAACGCAACTGCAGTAGGACTTGTTGGCTGTATACAGAGTGTTCAGAAACTATTTTGAAAACTTGTAAAGTTGTTGCAGGATAGGTTGTGCTAAGAAACGATGAAAAAATTCAAACGATCCACCAGAGTGTCGCCAAACGTGTGCTTCGTTTGATTTTCTAAAACCGAGCAAGAGAGCGATACAAAAATTGGACATGGAACGGTAGTATGGATCGAACCCGAGCCAAAGGCGGAGCTACTGAAGTACTGACTGCACAACATATTGTCCATCTGTGTCGTATTTTACCAAGATACTCGACTACGACACGTCAGTATTCCAGTATTTCACTATTATTGGACTGTGGGAGATAGATTAAGGCTATAGATTTATTATCAAAATATTGCCTTAGTAGACAGGAATGATAATAAGGAAAGAATAGTAGATAATACGCCATAACTTATCTGCAGACCAGCCGACAGGCTTGCAAGAAAATTATAGAAGAGACGTATGATTCTTTTTACTCGTACGGTAACAAGTCACAATGACAGTCTGTCTTGGCAATACTGTAAACGTTTACTAATATTTTTTCTAGGGTTATATAACATTTTTCTGTGATTAAAATTTGTAGTAAGCATTTTGAGTGAAGCCATGTGTCTGGTACACGAGACTGTTCCCTTTGCTAAAATTCCACCGCCAAAACTACTTGTAACGTGTGTCTCATGCATACCACAGCATTACATGAAAAGTAAGATTATTAACTAAAAGCACTTTTGAACAGAGTTTACTCGTCGAAGATTCGATTCTCTTGGGATCACGCCAATAAATGATACAACATTTAGCAGAAATTACGAAAAAGTTGCACACATATCGAAAGGAAAAATGCGTTTTACTTCCTCCAGTACTCGTAAACAAGACATACAAAAATCAAAGTGCAAGCTTGAAACGTCATTTAAAATGGCGCTTACTTAATATTGAATTATACATCGACAACAATCTGTGACAGAATAATGTGCAAGTTGTTGACAAACCGGCAAATAACGTGATCCTGTACCATCCTGACTTTTCTCCGTACTAGAAGGGACCGACATACAAAACAGTTCAAAACTGCTTGAAGGGTGCTAAAATTTTATTACGCTATTGCACTGAGCGCATCGTTATAAGCCCTTGCGATAGCGATGCATTGTGACTAGCATTGTAAGACGTCATTAACAATGTATAACACGGAGTGTATTATAATACACGGAGTAAATTATAATGGTTTGGTTGTTTTATATACTGTTTAGTAATTAAATAATAACGACGAATTTCGGCAGAACACCAAAATAATCATTTGCCATTTCTTGTCTCTGCCTCTGCACAGTGATACCTACACAACCTTGCGCTATTTTGAGCAAGGGACTGGTAGTATGACGCTCCGATTGAAAGAAAGATACCGCCTACGCGTGTACATAGCTAATTCTACAAAGCTCCAACTTTCGCCGTGAAGATAAAGCCAGACTGACAGCAGCTCGCAAGCAGAGAATAGGCGCTTCCCACTAATCATCTGTGAATTGAGCTTAAAGAAATTTTAAATAGGGCTGACTAAGAAGTTCTCGTTATCATATAATTCACTATGATTTAAAGTCTGTGCAGATACCAGTGAACTGAAAAAGCTCAATAAATGACGAGGAAAAGACTCCTGATGATGAAAGCACAATATCAAAACATGTTGTGGTAATTTAGTACGTATTACATAGAATAGGAATCTACATTGTGTCACAGTCCTCGAACACTAAAAAGTACTGTCTCTGGCTACACAGAAAATAATAAAAGACCGTTAACATTTAACTGAAACATTCATTACCAACAATATTATACAACAGCACTGTACGATCATATTACCCTTCTACTAATTCGGGCAACTTTTTTTTTGTTTTTTTTTTTACCATGCGATTTCTCCGCTTCATAGGACCCTGAGCAATCACAACCATAATATTATCTGTCCATAAATACAGCGTTCGTGGACCCAAAGCGCTCTCGGGACGGCCACCCCTTACATTGTGAATAATTTTTAGTCCTTCCTCACGGTACAAAACTTTACGTCATGTTTGTGTTATAAATATTTGTCTATGACGTAGCCGACCTCGCAAAATAAGAAAAGCCAAAAGTCTACGTAGTTTCAAAAATAATTGGTTCTTCTCATGAATTATCGGTAGTCTTCCCTGTATTCTCCATAGAATCCATATACAATACTACTGTCTGTCTCAAGATTGCTAAACACGTTACAAGTCCCTGCTTCCTTTCTTGACTCGTTTCTTTTTTTCTGGTATTAGTCGAACGACACTCTCCAGAAAGCAGTAGAGAGTTGTTCCATTAAGATAAGGTGTCATATTGTGTTATTTGAACCAGAAGTCATTGCGAGCTTATTCACGTGCCGTCTCATATTTCCGCCAGCGAAGTTTTCAGCTCCTGTGTTCTAGATATATTGCGCCTATTTCTGATTTCAGTGACGCAGTGGCAAAGAGTTTTGTATTGAATGGGTGCCGTCTGATGGTGGAAATGCTATATTCCGAAATAGATCACACTGCAAATTAACTTTTTTTCATAAAAATATGTTACACCTTTCTTAATGTTGTTGTTGTTATGGCCCCCATCCGAAGACTGTTCCGATGTAACTCTCCATCCTACTATATCCTGTACAAGTCGCTTCATCTCCGAGGCACTGAGGCGTGCTACATCCGTTTGAATCTGCTTACTGTATTCGTCTCTTGGTATCCCTCTACGATTAATAACGGTCTCAAAACTAGCTTTAGTGCAGAAAATAAATTACCAACGAACACAATATACAGAAATGACAAAACTCAAAAATACGACTAATCAGGAAAATTTGAAATTAAATACAGCAACAGCGACGCTTTCTGTATCAGATAAAAGTGGTTAACACTTAGTACACAATATAAAGAACATATAAACAAGTTCTGCACAGTTAGCACGCATCTTAGGGAGAAACAATATTGTACAGCAGACGCAACCAGTAATCTTTCAATTCTATGTAGGGTAAAAAAGGAGAGCTATATGAACAGCCTGGAGAAGAAAGAGATATACATATGTTTAAAAATATCCAAATAATATTTTAAATGAAAAACCCACACTTCCAAATGAAATGTATATTGAGAATTTTGGCGAAATTCTTCTGAGTACATAGATAACGCAGAACGGAAAACAGCTCCAAATTTCAATTCAATAAAAATCTGCTTTCATCAAAGATAATGAAAAGTAATCACAGATTATATCTCTGCCATAAAGATATCTCGATAATATCATAACTGCGAAGTTATAAATATGCCAAAGTAGAATAACTGATAAATAACGTGAACGATCTCGCAAACGAAAGTAAATAGTTTACATACTATACAATAAATGTAAATTTATACGCTCATATTTATGTTTGTAGTGCCCTGATTTTGTAGTGGACCGTTTGAAAGTGAACCACGCTCGAAACTAGTCGCGGAATAATAAAACAGCGTAAAAATGACCAAATTGCGGCTCTGTCGGGATACACATATAATAAATGCAATTGTCACCAATGCAGTAAAGCTGAGTGGAAATGAGTACGGTGGTGCGTGAAATATTAATTAAGAAAATACGACACGTGGCGAGATGATGCCATTGTATCCAGAATAATTGTGATTGAGCGTCGTGGCAATGGATTAAATCAGATGAGGAAACTTGTTTAGGCGCGTCACAGCACTGTACATCGGCAGGCTGTGGTAGATGAGAGAGAGAAGAGGTGCTGGGGCGGAGCGGTACTCACGTGCATGTTGTCTGGAGGGTGTTCAGCTAGAGACTGCGCCGCCGCCGGCGCGGCTCCAGCAGGGAAAGCTTTGGCCTATGGTGGCCTTGGCCGCTTTGCGGGATCGCCACCAACAGGTGAGCCGAGCTGAGCTGAGCTGAGCTGGCCCTGCCTGCCCGGAGAAAGGCCCGGGGACACGCGGCCCTGCCTAAAGTCCGGGCTCACTAAGGCCCGCCAGTCTGCAGGGCAATGGCGAAGGGCGGGGAACTCGGCAATGAATTTGCACCCCGAAGCGAGTGTTGTCCCTTCACGCCCCTGCAACGATGGAGACTCCGTGACCGGAAGTTATGGATATCTCTTCCAATACAGGCCGATACAAAACCTGCTCACGGGCAATACAGGGTATCCCGGAAGTCTTTCGTTGATTACAAACATGCTTAAGGCACAAAATACACTAAAGCGCCAAAGAAACTGGTACAGGCATGCATATTCAAACACAGAGATACACTCCTGGAAATGGAAAAAAGAACACATTGACACCGGTGTGTCAGACCCACCATACTTGCTCCGGACACTGCGAGAGGGCTGTACAAGCAATGATCACACGCACGGCACAGCGGACACACCAGGAACCGCGGCGTTGGCCGTCGAATGGCGCTAGCTGCGCAGCATTTGTGCACCGCCGCCGTCAGTGTCAGCCAGTTTGCCGTGGCATACGGAGCTCCATCGCAGTCTTTAACACTGGTAGCATGCCGCGACAGCGTGGACGTGAACCGTATGTGCAGTTGACGGACTTTGAGCGAGGGCGTATAGTGGGCATGCGGGAGGCCGGGTGGACGTACCGCCGAATTGCTCAACACGTGGGGCGTGAGGTCTCCACAGTACATCGATGTTGTCGCCAGTGGTCGGCGGAAGGTGCACGTGCCCGTCGACCTGGGACGGACCGCAGCGATGCACGGATGCACGCCAAGACCGTAGGATCCTACGCAGTGCCGTAGGGGACCGCACCGCCACTTCCCAGCAAATTAGGGACACTGTTGCTCCTGGGGTATCGGCGAGGACCATTCGCAACCGTCTCCATGAAGCTGGGCTACGGTCCCGCACACCGTTAGGCCGTCTTCCGCTCACGCCCCACATCGTGAAGCCCGCCTCCAGTGGTGTCGCGACAGGCGTGAATGGAGGGACGAATGGAGACGTGTCGTCTTCAGCGATGAGAGTCGCTTCTGCCTTGGTGCCAATGATGGTCGTATGCGTGTTTGGCGCCGTGCAGGTGAGCGCCACAATCAGGACTGCATACGACCGAGGCACACAGGGCCAACACCCGGCATCATGGTGTGGGGAGCGATCTCCTACACTGGCCGTACACCACTGGGGATCGTCGAGGGGACACTGAATAGTGCACGGTACATCCAAACCGTCATCGAACCCATCGTTCTACCATTCCTAGACCGGCAAGGGAACTTGCTGTTCCAACAGGACAATGCACGTCCGCATGTATCCCGTGCCACCCATCGTGCTCTAGAAGGTGTAAGTCAACTACCATGGCCAGCAAGATCTCCGGATCTGTCCCCCATTGAGCATGTTTGGGACTGGATGAAGCGTCGTCTCACGCGGTCTGCACGTCCAGCACGAACGCTGGTCCAACTGAGGCGCCAGGTGGAAATGGCATGGCAAGCCGTTCCACAGGACTACATCCAGCATCTCTACGATCGTCTCCATGGGAGAATAGCAGCCTGCATTGCTGCGAAAGGTGGATATACACTGTACTAGTGCCGACATTGTGCATGCTCTGTTGCCTGTGTCTATGTGCCTGTTGTTCTGTCAGTGTGATCATGTGATGTATCTGACCCCAGGAATGTGTCAATAAAGTTTCCCCTTCCTGGGACAATGAATTCACGGTGTTCTTATTTCAATTTCCAGGAGTGTATGTAAACGGGCGGAATATGGCGCTGCTGTTCGCAACGCCTATATAAGACGGCAGCTGTTGACGCACTTGTTAGATCGATTACTGCAGCTACAATGGCAGATTATCAAGATACAAGTGACTTTGAACCTGGTGGTATAGTCGGCACACGAGCGATGAGACACAGCATCTACGAGGCAGCGATGAAGTGGGGATTTTTCCGTACGACCGTTTCACGAGTGTACCGCGAATGCCAGGAATCTGGTAAAACATCAATTCTCCGACATCGCTGCGGTCGGAAAAAGATCCTGCAAGAACGGGACCAACGACGATTGAAGAGAATCGTTCAGTGTGTCCGAAGTGCAACCCTTCCGCGAACTGCAGCAGGTTTCAGTGCTGGCCATCAACAAGTGTCATCGTGCCAACCATTCAACGAAACATCATCGATATGGGCTTTCGGAGCCGAAGCCCACTCGTGTATCTTTTATGACTTCACGACACAAAACTTTACGCCTCGTCTGGACCCGTCAACAACGTCATTGGACTGTTGATGACTGGAAACATGTTGCCTGGTCGGACGAGTCTCGTTTAAAATTGTGTCGAGCGTATGGACGTCTATGGTTATGGAAAAAACGTGAATAATCAATGTACCTTGCATGTCAGCGGGGGACTGTTAAAGCTGGTGGAGGCTCGGGAATGGTGTGGGGCGTGTGCAGTTGGAGTGACATGGGACCCCTGATACGTTTAGATACGACTCTGACAGGTGACACATACGTCTGATCACCTGTATCCATTCATGTCCGTTGTCTATTGCGACGGATTTGGGCAATTCCAGAAGGACATTGGGCACCCCACGCGCCCGGAATTGCTACAGAGTGGCTCCAGGAACACTCTTCTGAGTTTAAACATTTCCGCTCACCACCAAACTCCCCAGACATGAACATTATTGGGCATATCCGGGATGTCTTGCAATGTCCTGTTCAGAAAAGATCTCCACCCCCTTGCACTCCTGCGGCAGGATTCATGGTGTCAGTTCCCTCCAGCACTACTTCAGACATAGTCGAGATCGTGCCATGTCGTGTAGCGGTACTTTTGCGTTTTCGTTGGGGCTCTACACGGTATTAGGCAGGTGTACCAGCTTCTTTGGCTCTTCAGTACATGACACACAGACACATATTTCTTATCTTGAAATGCAGGTAACATATTCAAGCTTTTGTGTACATACACACACAATTAATAAATTTCGACGTGTAGCCCTTTCGCTGACACAAAGATATTCAAGCGAAATTCCAGTTCCACCCATGTGTTGGTCAAAACTTCGTGAAGTATGGATGTTACGATGTCAGTAATTCTACACCGTAACGTTGCGATGTCGTTCGCCGTTGTTTTCTAAACCTGGTCCTTGAAGTATCCCCAAAGAAAGAAATCAAGTTGTCTTACGGATGGTGATCGTGGAAGCCAGTTAACGGGACCACCAATCCCGATCCATTTTCCGAGAAAAGTTGTATCCAGATGGGCACAAACAGCTAACCCCAGTGAGGTGGTGCACCATCTCGCTGGAAAATTAGGTCCAGAATTTACTGAATCTGTGGCAAGACAAATAACTGCGATATATCAAGATAGTTATTGATTGTGATTGTCGTTTCACTGAAAAAGAAAGGTACTATGATCTTATTTTGCATAAAATCGCACCACATGTTTAACTTAGGGCTATCTCCGATGGTTTCAGACACAGCGTGGGTATCTCAGACACCCACATCAAAGCACTCTGTCGGTTGTCAATACCATTCAAATGAAATGTGAACTCATCTGGGAAAAGGTCACGTTTGGACACACACAATCTTTTTCAATCTCAGCCAGCATGGGAACAGAACATTCATAACGAACATGGCAATCCGTTGGATGGAGGGACTGCACGATCTGGAACTTGTAGGCACGGAAAAGAAGTTGTTTATGTCGGATGCGTCGCAATGACGTCATCGAAAACTGCAACTCACATGAGGCTCTGCGGAATGACTTCTTGGGACTTCGCAGGAAGGCATATCTCACTGTCTGAATTGTCTGCGCTCTAGGTAAAGGCCCGCCTGTTCTAGGGTGATCAAAGACGCTCCCGTTTCCTTCAATTTCGCATACCTCATCTTGATGCTCTTAACATCTGGTGGCTGTTTGTGGTATAACGTCTCTAATTTTCTCTGGACTGCTTTTGGTGACTGTGTCTCGTGATACCAGAAGGAAACATTGGACCTTTCCTGGTTTGAGTACATGTTGTTTGCAATTGGTGGCCGATTCCGCTTATGTTACGGCGCTGGGCACTGTAACAAACAAAGCAACAGTAATTATGTATGTACACAAATACTTGAATCTGTCACATGCAGCCGACCGGTGTGGCCGAGCGGTCTGGAGCCGCGCGACCGCTACGGTCACAGGTTCGAATCCTGCCTCGGGCATGGATGTGTGTGATGTCCTTATGTTAGTTAGGTTTAAGTAGTTCTAAGTTCTAGGGGACTGATGACAGATGCTAAGTACCATAGTGCTCAGAGTCATTTGAACCATTTTGTCACATGCAATTCAAAACAAAATGTGTTTGTCTACGTGCCGTATTTTATGCCTTATGAATGTAATCAGGAAAAGGCTTGTGGGACAGCCAGTATTTTGAAGGATGTGTTACTAGACCTTTCACGACATACACTGCCTATCAGAAAAAAGTGCAGCACCCAGAACGGAAAGAGGAAGCGAAATGAAACTTCACACGTTGAGAAGGGTATGTTATTGCAGTGATTACGAAATCGAGACAAATTTACAAGGAACTTGATAGTATGGGCCTACTTTTGTTGGCAAGGGTGTCAGGAAACTCACTATGTCCACTCCTGAGCCAGGCTGCCACAGAATTGCTGTGACTGATGCTTCATATCCTGGATACTAGCATTTGGACGGAATTGACGTAAGAGCTGATCCCATACATATCCTGTCAGGAACTTCGGTCTTATTGGCCACGGCAATACCTCAAAATCATGCAGACAGTTCATAGGGACGCCTAGAATGTGTGCATGAGCATTGTCTTATTGAAAAATGGCACCATGTTACAGTCTCTTGCGAGGCTTAAGGACGCTACCGTAGTTACCGACCACTGTAACCCTGAGTAGTGAGAACCACTATTCATCGTTGAACACAATGTGATGCCATTCATCAGAAATCCATGTTTCCCAGTCACAGAACCACCCATAAGGCAGTCGTTGGTGGATGTGGTCGCACAGAGCCTTTGCGACGAGTAAAACCGCCCTCACGTTCTATGTAAACCAGCATCATACCATTGCCACATTCGAATTCCCCAAAATTCTGGGTACTGCACGATTCGACCAGCTGGCCAGATGGGGAAACACTATGAGGCCCCATTCAAACTCTGTCAGGTGCTGATAACGTTGTCTCACCCGAGTGCGTGATATCTCCGTGTTCTTCAGAGTGATCACCTAGCATATGACGCTGTTCACAGCCTTTATATAACCTACCAGGCCTGTTAACAATATTAAACCCGAACAACACTAATACACTCTGCTGTCAGTTCTAAGTGTTACAGGGAATTGCAAGGGAATTGCAACTCTTAATTACTTACATAACTGCTGATGATGTGTATGCGTACAAAGTTACATTGGCATCCGACCAAGTCTTCTTGATGCTTCACTTCTTTTACCAGGCAGTCTACATAAATATAGGACAACGGCCGTGCCGCAGTGATAACATCGGTTCGCCTTAGATTACCGAAGTTAAACGCTGTCAGGCTGGGCTAGCACTTGGATGGGTGACCATCCAGTCTGCCCAGTGCTGTTGGCAAGCGGTGTGCACTTAGCCCTTGTGAGGCAAACTGAGGAGCTACTTGCTTGAGAAGTAGCGGCTCCAGTCTCGTAAACTGACATACGGCCAGGAAAGCGGTGTGCTGACCACACGTCCCTCCATATTCGCATCCAGTGAAGCCTGGGGGCTGAGGATGAGACGGCGGCCGGCCAATACCGTCGGGTCTTCGTGACCTATTCGGTCGGACTTCAGTTTAATGTACATAAATGTCCCGGTGCATAGGACTGAGAACTCTATGAGATTTTCCGTGAACGGCGCCTTTGCAGACGTCTACAGTTGTACTCCAAAAGTGTGGCGGAGGATTCGTAATGTACCAGCACAATCCGACATCTAGACTGGCGGCACTCAGTGATGCAAGAATTGTCTCTTAGCCTGTCGTCACAGGAGTTGTGGCATTCATCGTGCAACGCTGTGATTTCATCTCCGCCATGCTGCTGAACGCTCAGAAACGATCCGGTTTGTGCTCACGGTATGTTTGCCTCAACATTGTATATGCCATCGCAGCGCGCTCCAGCCAGAGTTGTCGGCTGCGTATGGCTCTGAAATCACACAATTAGTTTATGAAATAGACAGACGTAAAATTACTGCCTCAGTTCTACTGAACCGCACATATACTTGTCCATCTACTAGTCATGTTGTCCTCTCTATAGTATACGTAAATCAAACATCAATATCCACCAACATGTTTTAAGACAAAAAGGAAAGCTTCACATCTAGTCAGTAACGAAATCCATACATATTATAAAAATGTATATATGTTGTTGTTGTGGTCTTCAGTCCTGAGACTGGTTTGATGCAGCTCTCCATGCTACTCTATCCTGTGCAAGCTTCTTCATCTCCCAGCACCTACCGCAATCTACATCCTGCTGAATCTGCTTAGTGTATTACCCTCCACGCTGCCCTCCAATACTAAATTGGTGATCCCTTGATGTCTCAGAACGTGTCCTACCAACCGATCCCTTCTTCTAGTCAAGTTGTGCCACAAACTTCTCTTCTCCCCAAACCTATTCAATACTTCCTTATTAGTTATGTGATCTACCCATCTAATCTACAGCATTCTTCAGTAGCACCACATTTCGAAAGCCTCTATTCTCTTATTGTCTAAACTATTTATCGTCCACGTTTCACTTCCATACATGGCTACACTCCATACAAATACTTTCAGAAACGACTTCCTGACACTTAAATCTATACTCGATGTTAACAAATTTCTCTTCATCAGAAACGCTTTCCTTGCCATTGCCAGTCTACATTTTATATCCTCTCTACTTCGACCATCATCAGTTATTTTGCTCCCCAATAGCAAACTCCTTTACTACATTAAGTGTCGCATTTCCTAAACTAATTCCCTCAGCATCACCCGATTTAATTCGACTACATTCCATTATCCTCGTTTTGCTTTTGTTGATGTTCATCTTATATCCTCCATTCAAGACACTGTCCATTCCGTTCAACAGCTCTTCCAAGTCCTTTGCTGTCTCTGATAGAATTACGATGTCACTGGCGAACCTCAACGTTTTTATTTCTTCTCCATGGACTTCAATACCTACTACGAATTTTTCTTTTGTTTCCTTCACTGCTTGCTCAATATACAGATTGAATAATATCTGGGAGAGGCTACAACCCTGTCTCACTCCCTTCCCAATCACTGCTTCCCTTTCATGTCCCTCGACTCTTATAACTATATGTATGTATGTATACAGGGTGTTACAAAAAGGTACGGCCAAACTTTCAGGAAACATTCCTCACACACAAATAAAGAAACGATGTTATATGGACATGTGTCAGGAAACGCTTAATTTCCATGTTAGAGCTCATTTTAGTTTCGTCAGTATGACTGTACTTCCTAGATTCACCGCCAGTTGGCCCAACTGAAGGAAGGTAATGTTGACTTCGGTGCATGTGTGACATGCGACTCATTGCTCTACAGTACTAGCACCAAGCACATCAGTGCGTAGCATCAACAGGTTAGTGTTCATCACGAACGTGGTTTTGCAGTCAGTGCAATGTTTACTAATGCGGAGTTGGCAGATGCCCATTTGATGTATGCATTAGTACGGGGCAATAGCCGTGCCGCGGTACGTTTGTATCCAGACAGATTTCCAGAACGAAGGTGTCCCGACAGGAAGACGTTCGAAGCAATTAATCGGCGTCTTAGGGAGCACGGAACATTCCAGCCTATGACTCACGACTGGGGAAGACCTAGAACGACGAGGATACCTGCAATGGACGAGGCAATTCTTCGTGCAGTTGACGATAACCCTAATGTCAGCGTCAGAGAAGTTGCTGCTGTACAAGGTAACATTGACCACGTCACTGTATGGAGAGTGCTACGGGAGAACCAGTTGTTTCCGTACCATGTACAGCGTGTGCAGGCACTATCAGCAGCTGATTGGCCTCCACGGGTACACTTCTGCGAATGGTTCATCCAACAATGTGTCAATCCTCATTTCAGTGCAAATGTTCTCTTTACGGATGAGGCTTCATTCCAACGTGATCAAATTGTAAATTTTCACAATCAACATGTGTGGGATAACGAGAATCCGCACGCAATTGCGCAATCACCTCATCAACACAGATTTTCTGTGAGCGTTTGGGCAGGCATTGTTGGTGATGTCTTGATTGGGCCCCATGTTCTTCCACCTACGCACTTTATCATGATTTCATACGGGATACTCTACCTGTGCTGCTAGAACATATGCCTTTACAAGTACGACACAACATGTGGTTCATGCACGATGGAGATCCTGCACATTTCAGTCGAAGTGTTCGTACGCTTCTCAACAACAGATTCGGTGACCGATGGATTGGTAGAGGCGGACCAATTCCATGGCCTCCACGCTCTCCTGACCTCAACCCTCTTGACTTTCATTTGTGGGGGCATTTGAAAGCTCTTGTCTACGCAACCCCGGTACCAAATGTAGAGACTCTTCGTGCTCGTATTGTGGACGGCTGTGATACAATACGACAGAAGTAATAAAATGAGCTCTAACATGGGAAGTAAGCGTTTCTGGACACATGTCCACATAACATATTTTCTTTCTTTACGTGTGAGGAATGTTTCCTGAAAGTTTGGCCGTACCTTTTTGTAACACCCTGTATATGTATGTTCCACATCCCGTCCTAAACCAATGGACCTATTTCAATCAAACTTGGTGCACATATCACTTGCTATGTAGAAAGAACCGCTGTGGGGTAAGAACCATATATATGTTAAAAAGCAGTGGAGCCCACGCCACGCTAATATCAATACTTTATTCATCCAGTATTTGAGAGTGAGAGCCCTTTGCGACTTATAAGAAACATTACACATAATTTTAAACCATTACGAAACATTTTTCTCGCTGACAACTCTCACAAAATTATGAAGATACATTTACTTAGTACCTTTTCATTGTGCAAGTAGTAAAACTGCCAAGTGAAGTGTGACGTTTTAATTTACAACTTCCTCACTACTAACTGTCATTTTTAACGCAATTTTCTGACAGTATTCACATATCCCACTGAATGTACCAACAAAAATACGTCGGTTTATGACATATAATTCAAGAGGTATGACGTCATAAGCATTGAGCTGCGTAAAAATGAAACTGCAGGGCAAAACTCACTAGAGATATAGCTGATATATATATACATATACGAGGGTGGTTTGGAAAGTTGTCTTCTACCTCACCATTTATGGTTATCCCATCCAGCTCACACCCACCCTGAGATACTTTGGCCTCACCCTCGACCGTCACCTCACCTGGACACCTCACCTCCTGACCATCCAGCAGAAAGCCCATTCCCGCCTCTGCCTCCTGAAACTCCTGTCTGGCCGGACATGGCAACCTTCCACCATCCTCCACACCTACAAATCCTCATCCGTCCTATCCTCTGTTATGCCAGCATTGCCTGGATCTCCACACCCACCCGATTTTACAAGGCCCTCCAAATTCTCGAATGCCCTGCGCTCCGCCTTGCCTTCCCTATCCACCTTCCTTACCCCACACGCCTCGTGTATGACTTCATCCCCTTCCCCCACCTCCTCCTTTTCCTCCGACATCTCTGCATTCTTTACACTGTCCGCAGGCTTGATCGCCCCACCCCCTGGTTTCCCACCCATTGCCGCGCCTCTATTGCCATAACCCTCCATCTCTCCACCTCCACACCCTCCAATTCCTTCATCAGGGCAATTTTCATCACCTCCTCCCCCTCCTGGGTGTTGAACTTTGCTGTGACATCTACCCTTCCTTCCAACTATAAACTGGCCTTGTTCCCCCCTTCCCCAGGGCCCGCTTTTTCCTCTCGCCTTCTTCTCCCAGAGCGGATTTTTCTCCTTCCCTCCCTGACTCCCTGCACCCCCTCCTCGACTGCTTCCCTCCCATGTCCTTCCCTCCCCGTCCTCTTCATCGCGCCCCCCACCCATCTCCCCCCATCTCCTCCCCTCCCTCCCTTCTTCCTCCACCCCCTCTCCTCCCCTCTTTCTTCCCTCCTCCCGCTTCTTTATGCCCCTGGCAGATCCTCTCTGTTTGCTCATTATCATCTGTGTACTACGTCAGTGTTGTGTTTGGTGCTGTTCTCCTGTGCATCAAGAACTGTGGTTTTAATTGTGTGCTGGACTTGTACATAGTGTTATCGTCAGTGATTGTTCTGTGCTATGCCATCTGTCGATCCAGTGTGTGGTTTTGTTTTATGTGCACAAATTTTTTATGGTTTTTATCTCCATTTTACAGTCGCCCCTTTTTTGTTCTCTTCCATGATGTTCCCCTTTTTTATATCGATGTACACCATATTCTCTCCTTTATGTTGTTTTAAATGTCTGCTATTGTATGATTAATGTCTTTCGGCTGAAGAGCAGCGCCTATGCTGCTGCCAGCCCGCCCCGAATGGGGCACTGAAACACAATAAAGGAAAAAAAAGAAAAGTTCTCGGAATCACCACGAGAGTTCAGCGCTAGCGCAACGAGTTGTTCACGTGATATTCATTTGGCTATTGTCTGTAAACACGTACCAAGTCAGTGCTCTTGGAAGAGTTCTGTGGCGGTGACGTGGTTCTGTTGTTGTTCCCGCGAATTGATTTGCGAAGATGGAAAAAATCGAAATTCGAGCAGTTATTATGTACTTCGTGAAGAGAGGTATGAAAGCAAAGGACATTCATTCCAATTTCCAGATTACACTGGGGGACTCTGCTCCTTCATATTCAACTGTTGCCAAGTGGACAAATGAATTTAAATTTAGACAGAAGAGCTTAGATGATGATCCGCGCAGTGGTCGGCCCAGATGTGTCACTACTGCAGAAATCATTGCAAACGTGCACAAAATGGTCACGGAGGAGCACCGATTGAAAGTGCGTGAAATTTCTCATGCATGCCAGATGTCATCTGAAAGGGTATATGCCATTTTAACTGAAGAATTAGAAATGAAAAAATTATCTGCAGGATGGGTGCCGCGACACTTGACGCTGGATCAAAAACGCATGCCGTCGCCATGGCAAAATTACACGAACTAAGGTATTAATTGTTGGCACACCCACCTTATTCACCTGATATGGCTCCGTCAGACTTCCATCCCTTCCCAAACCTGAAAATTTTTCTTGGTGGACGAAGATTCACTTCAAACGAAGAACTGATAGCCAGAGTTGACAACATCGTTGGATCAAGTGCATTAATCTACAAGGAGACTAAATTGAAAAATAAAAAAAGTATCAGTGATGTAAGTACTTATTTCCTATTCCGTTCCGAGAACTTCTCAAACCACCTTCGTACTTGTGAAATATGTTAAATATATGTGAAGTATATTTGACATGTGCATACGCGGGAAAAGCAGAGGTAAAAAGCTCATCCTGGAATGACGTCAACCAAACTCGTTAAACATATTAGTTATAATCTGGAATATAATACTGTGGCGGTAAGAACCACCAAACTCTTATTGCGGTGAGTGTGATAACATGGAGAGAAGGGAGGAGAAGGAGATGGACAGAGAGAGGGGCCAAGGAGCAACTGGACAGACAGAGAGGACGAAGGAGCATACAGACAGACAGAGAGGGTGAGGAGGAGGGGATAGAAAGGAGTAGGAGATGGAAAGAGATAGGTGTAGGGGGAAATGGGCAGAGAGATGGGGGAGGAGGAGATGGATAGAGAAGGGAAACAAGAGGGAATGGGCAGAGAATGGGGAGGAAAAGGTGGGCAAATACAGGGGAAAGGAGGAGATGGACAACGCGAGGGTAAGCAGAAAATCTACAGAGAAAGGGAAGAGGTGGGGATGGATGGAAAAAGAGGAGAGAAGATGGCTAATGGGGGAAGAAGCAGATGGACGAAGGGGGAGGAGCAGATGGGCAGAGACTGGGATAGGAAGAGATGGGTATAATGGTGGCAAGGAGGAGATGAAAAGGGAGGGTGGGTGGAGGAAGTGGACAGAGAGAGGTGTGGTGGAGGTGAACTAATAGAAGACTGGAATAAATACATACTGAGGTAAGAGGTACTCAGCCACTCATCTTATAAAATCAAATGAAACTGTGTGGTTCCAGAGACCTTTTTCAAGGCTGAATCATCTACATCGTACACATGCAGACTGAAGCAACGAATTAAAATTTGTACCAACGCCAGGATTTGAACCTCCGTCTTCTGCTCACTAATCCTGCTCGAGTCTAGTGAGAATTTCAAGTGGGATGAGGCGTGAATGGCCGTTTGGACTGAGGAGGGAGAAGTGATAGTGTTGTACGTGTAATTGTACAAAGCTCGTGTCCTGGGGTGGCATAGCGATTAGCGAGCAGGAGACGTGGGTTAGAAACCCTGCCTGTAGAAATTTTAACTGGTTGCTTCAGTTTACATATATGTACCTTATAAAAGTTCCATTACAAGTAGTAAAAACTATTTCATCATTCTCACGTTTTAGTAAAACCCTAAGGTAAATCTTACTTGATCGTTGTTTCTGTTTCTACATCCATATTCCGCAAGCCACCTAGCTATGCGTGGCGGAGGGTGTTTTCTTTACCACTCTCATTTCCTCTCATTCCTGTTCCAGTCGCGAATACTTCGCGGGAAGAACGATTGCCGGTAAGCCTAGGTGTGGGATCGAATCTCTCTAATTATACAGGGTGTTACAAAAAGGTACGGCCAAACTTTCAGGAAACATTCCTCACACACAAAGAAAGAAAATATGTTATGTGGACATGTGACCGGAAACGCTTACTTTCCATGTTAGAGCTCATTTTATTACTTCTCTTCAAATCACATTAATCATGGAATGGAAACACACAGCAACAGAACTTACCACCGTGACTTCAAGCACTTTGTTACAGGATATGTTCAAAATGTCCTCCGTTAGCGAGGATACATGCATCCACCCTCCATCGCATGGAATCCCTCATGCGCTGATGCAGCGCTGGAGAATGTCGTATTGTATCACAGCCGTCCACAATACGAGCACGAAGAGTCTCTACATTTGGTACTGGGGTTGCGTAGACAAGAGCTTTCAAATGCCCCCATAAATGAAAGTCAAGAGGGCTGAGATCAGGAGAGCGTGGAGGCCATGGAATTGGTCCGCCTCTACCAATCCATCGGTCACCGAATCTGTTGTTGAGAAGCGTACGAACACTTCGACTGAAATGTGCAGGAGCTCCATCGTGCATGGACCACATGTTGTGTCGTACTTGTAAAGGCACGTGTTCTAGCAGCACAGGTAGAGTATCCCGTATCAAATCATGATAACGTGCTCCATTGAGCGTAGGTGGAAGAAACTAAAATGAGCTCTAACATGGAAATTAAGCGTTTCCGGAAACATGTCCACATAACATCATTTCTTTATTTCTGTGTGAGGAATGTTTCCTGAAAGTTTGGCCGTACCTTTTTGTAACACCCTGTATATTAATGGTGTTTCGCGAGATATACGCAGAAGGAAGCAATATATACTGACGAGAAAAAATCGCACCATCAAAAAGTAATTAATACACAGTAATGAAATTTCGGGAATACATTCGACTAGGTAAAATATTTAGGTGATTGGCATTGCAAGACTACAAGTTAATTTTTTATTTTTTATTTTTATTCACTTATTTATTAGTCATTAGTCTTCTGACTGGTTTGAAGCGGATCGCCACGAGGTTCTCTCCTGTGCCAACCTCTTAATATCATAGTAGCACTTGCAACCTATGTCCTCAATTATTTGCTGGGTGTATTCCAATCTCTGTTTCCCTCCACAGTTTTTACCCTCTACAGCTCCATCTGCTACCATGGATGTTATTCCCTGATGACCTACCTAACACGTATCCTACCATCCTGCCCCTTCTTCCTGTCAGTGTCTTCCATATATTTCTTATCCCGCCGATTGTCCAGAGAACCTCCACATTCTTTACCTCATCAGTCCATTTAATTTCATCATTCTTCTGTAATACTACATCTCAAAAGCTTCGATTCTCTTCTGTTCTGGTTTTCCCAAAGTCCATGTTTCACTACCACACAATATGACAGAGAGTGAGTTACTGTGAACAGTCCGTTGATAGGGTTGTTCTCATCAGAAGCGATAGCAAACCAACACCATCAACAATAGTTCACTTATACAAGTCGGTGTAGCAAGCCGAAGATGAAGAGATACAGAAAGTATATGACGACATTGAATGGATATTGCAATACGTAAAAAGAGATGAAAATCTAATAGTCATGGGGAACAGGAATGCGGTTTTAGGGGAAGGAGAAGAGGAAAGAGTTACGGGAGAATGTGGGGTTGGCAGTTGAAATGAGAGAAGAGAATGAGTAATTGAGTTCTTTAATAAATTTCAGCTAGACATAGCGAATACTCTGTTCAATAATCACAAGAGGAGGAGGTGTACTTGGGAAACGGCGGGAGGTACGGCAAGATTTCAGTCTGATTACATCACGATCAGGCATATTCCGATATCAGATGTTAGTTTGTAAGGCGTACCCAGGAGTAGATATAGACTCTGATCACCATACAGTAGTGATGAAGAGAAGGTTGAAGTTTAAGAGACTAGTCAGGAAAAACCAATGCGCAAAGCAGTGGGATACGGAAGTACTAACAAGGGAATCTCCCCATCGCACCCCCCTAAGACTTAGTTATAAGTTGGCACAGTGGATAGGCCTTGAAAAACTGAACTCAGATCAATCGAGAAAACAGGAAGAAATTGTGTGGAACTATGAAAAAAATAAGCAAAATATACAAACTGAGTAGTCCATGGCAAGATAGGCAACATCAAGGATAGTGTGAGCTCAGGAGCGTCGTGGTCCGGTCGTTAGCGTGAGCAGCTGCGGAACGAGAGGTCCTTGGTTCACGTCTTCCCTCGAGTGAAAAGTTTACTTTTTTTATTTTCGCAAAGTTATGATCTGTCCGTTAGTTAATTGACGTCTCTGTTCACTGCAATAAGTTTAGTGTCTGTGTTTTGCGACCGCACCGCAAAACCGTGCGATTAGTAGACGAAAGGACGTGCGCCTCCAATGGGAACGGAAAACATTTTATCGCAAGGTCATAGGTCAACCGATTCCTCCACAGGTCAACACGTCTCATATATTCTATACGACACTGGTGACGGCATGTGCGTCACATGACAGGAATATGTTGTCGACCCACCTAACTTGTACACTTGGCGAATGGGTAAAAAGATTCTTCTACTTTGCCCGACTTAGGTTTTCTTGTGGATGTGATAATCACTCCCAAAAAAGTGATGAAAACATAAGAGTTTGTCAGATAATAATTGTCTGAAAATAAAAAATTAAACTTTTCACTCGAGGGAAGACCTGAACCAAGGACCTCTCGTTCCGCAGCTGCTCACGCTAACTACGAGACCACGGCGCTCCTGAGCTCAAACAATCCTTGATGTACCTATCTTGCCATGGACTACTCAGTTTGTATATTTTGCTTATTTTTTTTATAGTTCCACACAACTTTTTCCTGTTTTCTCGATTGATCTGTGTTCAGTTTTTCAAGGCTTATCCACTGTGCCAACTTATAACTAAATCTGAGGGGGGTGCGATGGGGAGGTTCCCTTGTAAGGAATGAAGGTATATTCTTGAAGTTCTCTGATGCTGTAGATACTGCGATAAGGAATAACTCAATAGGCGAGGGCAATCAGAGAAGTTGGAAAGAAAAATGCTGTTAAAGAGAAGGTAGCTGCAATGAAACCGAGGGTTACACGAAAAATAATCCAGTTAATCGATGAAAGAAGGAAGTACAAAAATATTCAGTGAAATTCAGGAATGCAGATATAAAAGTCCTTTGCGGACGAAATAAACTGAAAATACAGGAAAGCTAGGGCGAAATGGCTGCAGGAGAAATATGAAGAAATTAAAAAATAAGTGATTGTCGGAAGGACTGACTCAGCAACCTCAGTGAAATTAACCTTCGGGGAAATTAAAAACAAGAATGGTAACATTAAGAGTGCAATGAGAATTCTACAGCTACATGCAGAGAAGAGAGCGGATAGATGGAAAGAGTACATTGAAGACTGCGATGACCTCTGATAACGTGATAGTACAAGAAACAGTAGTCGATATAGAAGAGATAGTGTATCTTGACTTGAATCAGAACTTTATGTTAGTTTTGGAAGACTTACGATCGAATTAGGCAGAAGGGAGAGATAACATTCCATCAGAATTTCTAAAATCCGTAGCACAAAACGACTATTCACGTTGGTGTATGCAATGTATTAGTCTGGCGATATACCCTCTGACTTTCAGAAAAACATAATCCACACAATTCCGAAGATTGCAAGAGCCGACAAGTGAGAGAATTATCGCTCAATCAGCTTAACATCTGATGCGTCAAAGTTGCTGACAAGAACAATACGCAGAAAAATGGGAAATAAAACTGAGAGTGTGTTAGATGAATATCAGTTTGGCCCTAGGAAAAGTAAAGGCACCAGAGAGGCAATTCTGACATTGCGGTTGGTAATGGAAGCAAGAATGAAGAAAAATCAAGATACGATCATACGTTCTGTCGACCTGGAAAAGGCTCTCGACTATAGAAAATGATGCAAGATGTTTTAAATTCTGAGAAAAATAGGGTTAAGCTATAAGGAAAAATGAGTAATATACAATATGTACAAGAACCAAGAGGGAACAATAAGAGTGCGAGACGAAGAACGAAGTGCTCGGAATAAAAAGAGGGTACGGCAGGGATATAGTCCATTGCCCCTGCTGTCCAATCTATACGCCGAAGAAGCAGTTACGGAAGTAAAAGGAAGGTTCAACAGTGGAATTAAAGTTCAAGTGAAAGGACACCCATCATAAGATTTTCTGATGACATTGCTATCCTCAGAAAAAGTAAATATGAATTATAGGATCTGCTGAATGGAATGAACCGTCTAATAATGTACAGAATATGGATTGAGAGTAAATCGAAGAAAGACGCAAGTAATGAGAAGTAGCAGAAATGACAACAACGAGAAACTTAACATCAGTATTGGTGATCACGAAGTAGATGAAGTTAAAGAATCCTGCTACCTTGGCAGCAAAATAACCCATGACGGTCGGAGAAACGGGGACATAAAGAGCAGACTAGCACTTGCTAAAAGGTCATTCTTAGTCAAGAGAAGTCTACTAGTATCAAACAAAGGCCTTAATTTGGGGAAGAAATTTCTACGAATGTACGTTCGGAGGGCAGCCTCTGTAGCATATTGCAGTCAGCGTTCGTGGAATAACGACGAGAGTGATCCTGCTGTGATACGAAATCGCACACCAGATCGTAACTCCCGCTGTAGGTCCAGTGTTTCTAGCACAGAGACAGGCTGGTAGCAGATCCTCAAGTGGCATCCTTCTAACCAACAGACGGCCGTCGCTGACACCGAGGCATAACCAGCTTTCATGAGAAAATACAACAAACCTCCACGCTGCTCTCAGTGAGCTCTTGCTCGACACCACTGAAGTCGCAAATGGCGGTGGTTTGGAGTCAGGGGAAAGTACGCTACAGGGTGTCTGGCTCGAAACTGTCCTTGAAGTAACCGATTTGTAACAGTTCGTTGTGTCAATGTTGTGTCAACAGCTGCTCAGTTTGCTGCTGCAGATGCAGTTCGATGCCCAAGAGCCTTACGCCGAACACAATGGCCTTCCCTCTCGGTAGCGCCACTTGGCTATCCGGAGCCCGGCCTTCTTACGAGCGTACATTCTCGTCATCACCGTTGCCAGCAATCATGTACAGTGGCTACATTCCTTTCAAGTCTTTCTACAATATCGCAACTTCTTGTGGCCCTATTACATGACCTCGTTCAAAGTCAGTGAGGTGCTGATAATGGCGTCTTTGTCGTCTTAAAGGCGTTCTTGACTAACATCAACTCACCACATCCAATCTCAAAGTTAAACGCGCACAACCGTTGCAGCGTGTATTTAAAGCAAACATGATTTGTATCCACATATCGACGTTACTAGCGCCACTCTTATTCGACTGGCGCAAAATTTTAATACACATCATGTTTCAGATGTAGAAACGCGCCAACCAACTTTTCTTTATGTCGCACAACTCCTTCTTGGTGTTGCGATTTTTTTCGATCGGTGTGTTTGTTGCCTCTTTATGGAACGTCCGCCGTCTGAACTGTAACTGTAAACCACGCCGTGATGCAGAACGCCTCTCTTTCATCGTCTGCTACTGGAGCTGGTTGATCATCTCTGCGGTGCTTCCGTACTTCCTAAATGAACCTGTAAAGAAACACGCTGCTCTTCTTTGGGACTTCTCTATTTCCTCTTTACAGCCAAAGAAACTGGTACACCTGCCTAAAGCAGACACCATACTCAGACACGTAGGAAGAATCTTACGGAAATGTATCTCATCCACGAAAGGCGTTGTTCACCAGATTCTTGAGTATTGTACATCCATCTGGGATCCCTATCAGGTAGGACTGATAGAGGAGATAGAGAAGACCCAATGAAGAGAGGTACTTTTTGTCACGGGAACGCTTAGCTGGCGAGAGAGCGTTACGGAGACGCGAAATAAACTCCATTGGAAGACGTTACAAGAGAGGGGTTATGCATCACGGAGAGACTCACTAGTGAAATTTCGGGATAGCACTTTTCAGGATGAGTCGGACAACATATTACTTCCCCACACACATCTCGCGTATTGACCACGAGGAGACAATTAGAGAAATTAGAGCCAATACAGAGGCTTACCAACAATCATATTTCCCACGCACTATTCGTGAGTGGAATAGGATTGGAGGGATCAGATAGTGGTACCGAAAGTACCCACCGCCACACACGGTTGGGTGGCTTGCGGAGTATGATGTAGATGTAGATGTATCGTGTAGGGCCCCCACGGGCAAGCAGAAGTGTCGTAACACGATGTGGCACGGACTCGACTAATGGCTGACGAAATGCTGGAGGGAACTGGCACCATGAATCTTGCAGGGCTGTCCATATATCGATAAGAGTCCGAGGGGGGACGATCTCTTCTGAACAACACGTTGCAAGGCATCCCAGATATGACCAATAATGTTCACGTCTGGGGAGTTTGGTGGCCAGTGGAAGCGTTTAAACTCAGAAGAGTGTTCCTGGAGCCACTCTGTAGCAGTTCTAGACATGTGGCATGTCGCATTGTCTAGCTGGAATTGCCCATGTCCGCCGGAATGCACAATAGACATGAATGGATGCAGGTGATCAGACAGGATACTTGCGTACTTGTCACCTGTCAGAGTCGTATGTCGACGTATCAGGAGTCCCATATCACTCCAACCGCACACGCCACACACCATTACAGAGCATCCACCAGCTTTAACAGTCCCCTGCTGACATGCAGGGTACATGGATTCATGACGTTGTCTCCATACCCATACACGTCCATCCGCTCGACACAATTTGAAACGAGACTCGTCCGACCAGGCATGTTTCCAGTGATCAACAGTCCAGTGTCGGTGTTTTGACGGGTCCAGGCGAGGCGTAAAGTCTTGTGTCGTGCGGTCATCAAGGGTATATGAGTGGGCCTTCGGCTCCGAAAGCCCATGTCGATGCTGTTACGTTGAACGGTTCGCGCGCTGACACTGATAACCCAGCATTGAAATCTGCAGCAATTTGCGGTAGGATTGCACTTCTGCCATGTTGAACGATTCTCTTCAGTAGTTGTTGGTCTCGTTCTTGCAGGATCTTTTACCAACAGCAGCGACGTCAAAGATTTGACGTTTCACCGGATTCCTGATATTCACGGTACACTCGTACGGGAAAATCCCCACTTCATCACTGCCTCGGAGATGCAGTGTCCCACCGCTTGTGTGCCGACTATAAGATCACGTTCGAACTCATTTAAATCTTGATAACCTGCCATTGTAACAGCAGTAATCGATCTAACAACTGCGCCAGACACTTGCTCTTTTATATAGGCGTTGCCGACCGCAGCGACGTATTCTGCCTGTTTACATATCTCTGTATTTGAATATTTCTTTGGAGCCTCAGTGTATATCTGGTACGAATCCCATACTGACGAGCAATATTTGAGTATTGGTCGTACCAGTCTTTTGTAGGCTACCTTCTTTGATGATTGGCTACATTTCCTGAGTATTCTTTCAATGAATGTCAGTCTGGCACCTGCCTTTCCTGCGATTTGTTGTATTTGGCCGTTCCATTTTATGGTAGTAACTCCTTACAGTAGCTGTTCTGCAATCGTGAAATCATACAATAACAGGTGTTTCTGTCTATGTATACGTAATACCTTACATTTGTTTATGTTGGAGGTTAATTGCCACATCCTTCACCATGTATCGATCCTCTGGTCGCTACAATTTTCTACCGTAGGGACTTGTCTGTATACAACATCATAACGATTACTCGGCCCTCTCGTTCTGCCGTCTCTCTAGGTCGGTCGTATCCTTCTTGATGCTGTGTTTGGCCACTGTTTACCCATTCCTGCCAACATATTGCAGTGGCATCGCTCCTGTTCATATGTCTAGCGATTCGCCCATTACTCCACGCGACTTATTTGAACCCGACCACACATCCTCTCTAAAATGACATCTGCGCATATCGGTCATATACCTGCATGTGAGGCACAGTTACTGTCCAAATGAGTACGCGGAGTGACATTCGCAAAGACGTTACACCCTGGTATTGATATGTCCCCTGTTTTCTATCTTTTCCAGCTGCACAACGAAATTACGCTGCAGCGTTACACATTCATCCATCGGCCGTCAAAGTTTACGGTTTCGCATTTTCCGTCGACACCTGTATGAATATCAGTTTGCGACCAATTTGCATAATTCCTTCGTGGTATGTCTTCTTTTTGTCGTAGCGTGTATATAAAAGAAAGAGATAAAAGGGTATCCTCAGATTATAGAGTTATAGCCGTTTTAAATGCTGCTTATAGAATCCATCTGTGATCAACAAGAAACCCAAGCCAATACAAGACATTTTTGCGAGAGGAGCAATGCGGCTTTCGTACAGGCAGATCCTGTGCAGATGCTATATTTGTTTTAAAACGACTGATAGAGAGGAGATTTCAGTGAGACACTATGTCTGCTCGTCCTAGACTATGGGGAGGTGTACGATAAAGCAGGTAGCGTGTAATTATGGTAGATCCTAACTGACTACTATGAACCCATAAATTTGTAAAATGCCATTAAATAACTACACGATACCACTAAAATTAGCATAGAAGAAAAGTTATTGACTGTAAACCAGAGACTAAACCACAAGTCTTGTCCCTCTTCAATCGTTCTTTATATATCTCTCAATAAGGTTCCAGAAGCATGGAATTCTAAAAATCCCAAGATGAACCTAGTAAGGAAAAAATTGACTAACACCGTTTTACCTGAAGACGACCAAGTTTTCCTAGCAGACAGTGAAAAAGCTTAGAAAGAAAGTGTGTTCAAATCGAATGAAGTTTAACAGACTTACCAAATGGTTGCATCTGTAAGTAAAACAAAAGTTATGGCAATGAAAGGGAAACACATAAGAAGAGCAAAAATGGTGATACAAAATAAAATAGTAGAACAGTTAAATTCATTTAAATATCTCGAGACAGATCTATAAATACACAGAACAAATTCATGTATGGTTGAAAATATACAGCAATATTATGCTACAAGCGGTTGTGAAAGAAGGTATCTTGGCACATCTATGAGGAAAGAAATCACACTAAGACTGCAGAATGTACTGGCTAAGCCTATTCTCATGTATGGTAATGAAAACTGGTTCCTAAAAAAAGCAGATGAACAAAGATTGAAGCACCTGAGATGAGGTTTCTGAGGTCACTTCTTGAAGTAACGCCGAGCGATAGAGGGCGGATTGAAGGTGTAGGACAACTGCGAGGCGTGAAAACAACAATGACAGATGACATTAGAAACTACAGAAAAAGACTCCATAATCGCATAAAGAGGAGGCCACCTGAGCACGTAATCAAAGCAAGCATTACATTTCAGCCAAACTGGAAAACGTGATACAGGATAGCCAACGAAAAGACGAGAAAACAGTTTCGATGAATTCCTTTTGTTTCACCCACTCATTGAAATGGAAGAAGAACGCAAAATGATTACGGCGAACTTAAATAAGATAATATCCGACTGTATAGAAGATCGTGTACATTTCGATTTCACCAAAATACGTCAATTCTTATAGCTGAATAGTTACCAACGTTAAAAACGGATAAGAGCTGTTTTCGTGCCGTAATCCACATGATAGTCATGGAGACATGAGCGTTATTGTGTTATGACTCAAAAGTTTCCATTCCCTCGAAGTTACGACATGAAATTTAAAGGTATTTTTGATGAGCTAGTGTTTTACAGTCCTATAATGAAACTGCAACCCTCTTGGTGTTTGCCCATATCCTATGAAAACCCCCTCGTCAATTAATCTATCCCGAAACCAGCTACTGTATATTATTATATTCATACGGAAGGAATACTACCAACTACCGACAAGATCTTTTTCTTAAAATGGTTGGGCCCAAAACGAGTCATTTAGTTTCCTACCAACTCAGTCACAGCCCTGTAAAGTAGTTTGGTCCGAACTCAGCCAATGTTTGTTAGGTTGACCCACACACTTTCAATACTATCTTGTCACTTGCTGCTCATGCCCGGTATGTAATGTCTGTGGGACAGAGAATTTTCTAACAACTGTTAATGTAAATTCACTGTATGTAATGCTTTGAGCGATATGATGAACCTGTGTGGTTTACAGCCTGTTGCAAGCAAGCCTATGAAATTTATGACACTTGGGCGCTCGCAAATCTAGTAAAACTGTCTTTTACTGGTGTAACCTACAATAAATAAAGGAATACTTTTATGGTTACAATAATTCCTGGTCATCAAACGTTAACATGATTTAAATCGCCGGGTCCTTGTATCTCGAAAAAATTTAACACCCCAAGAAAATAAGCGAGCTAGAAGGAAATGACACTTAGAATTTCAGAAGTTCAGCGTCTGCAGTCACAAGGGAACACACGGTAATCAAATGTTTGTAATTTTTATGTTTATGATGTGTGAAGCTCAGAACTCAATTATCAGTCAGCCAAAGTATGAACTGACTCTCAGTTCTCGAGAAAATCAACTTTGAAGTTTTCCAAGCAACTTTAATTCACTAAAGGTAGGACAGTTTTCGACGAGCCGCGTGGCTCTATTGGCAGCGCTCGAGGCAGGTAATCGGCGGATCACCGGTTCGAGTTCCGCTTCGGTCGCTATTTTTCTTTTTTCAGAACTGTATTGATAACTTTTCTTTTACAGTCCAGTAGAATGCTGTCATTGTGCGGTCTTGACTTTTTCTTCTCTCGGTTACAATTTCCAGGAGACTCTTTACAATCAGACGAAGTTTCGACGAAAACATTTCCTTCGTTCTGTTCATTGAACGTAATTAACTCTTCATATGTTACAAACTTTTCCCCGGCGTATCGCAGGGACTTGACGTGGAATTGACTCAAAAAGTCGATGGAAACCCCATGTAGAAATATTGAGCCGTCCATAATTGCGAAGGTGTCATCGGTGCAGGATTTCATGCACGAACTGACCTCTAAATTATATCCCACGAATGTGCCATGGGATTCATGCCACGTGATCTAGGTGGCCAGATGATTAGCTTGAATTGTCCAGAATGTTCTTAAAACCAAGCGCGAACAGTTGTGGCCTGCTGAGGTGGTGCATTGTCGTCCATAAAAATTCCATCTTTGTTTGGGAACATGAAGTCCGTTAATGGCTGCAAATGGTGTCCAAGTAGCCGATCATAAGCATGCGCAGCCAATAATCTGTTCAGTTGGACCAAATATCCAGTCCATTCCACGTATACACAGCTCACACCATTATGGAGCCACCACCACCTTGCAAGTACGTTGCTGACAACTGGAGTCCATTGCTTCGTGGAGTCTGCGCCATTCTCGAACTCTACCACCATAACCGAAATCGGGACTCATCTGACTAGGTCACGGTTGGTTTTCCTGTCGTCAAGGGTCCAACCGATATAGTCACAAGCCCAGGAGAGGCGCTGCAGGCGATGTCGTGCTGTTACAAAGCCACTCGTGTCGGTCGTCTGTTGCCATAGCCCATTAACGCCAAATTTCCCCGCACTGTCCTAACGGATACGTTCGTCGAACGTCCCACATTGATTTCTGCAGTTATTTCACGCAGTGTTGCTTGTCTGTTAGCATTGACGACTCTACGCAAAGGCCGCTGCTCGCAGTCATTAAATGAAGGACGTTGCGTTGTCCGCGGTGAGAGGTAAAATTTGATATTCTCGGCACACTCTTGACACTGTATATCTCGGAATACGGAATTCCCTAACGATTTCCGAAATGTAATGCTTCATGCGTCTAGTTCCAACAACTATTCCATGTTTAAAGTCTGTTACTTCCCGTCTTGCGTCTGTAATCACGACGGAAACCTTTTCACCTGACTAGAAATGACAGCTCCACTAATGAACTGCACTTTAATAGCTTGGGTACGCGATACTACCGCCACCTGTATAGGAGGTCTGTTCAAAAAATTCTGGCGCTTTGTCCACAAAATTTTTCTGTGATTATCTTTTACTTATTGTGTATGGTTCGAAATACTCTCCTCCACAATTGATACACCGCTCCCAACGCCGTTTCCACTTCCGGAAGCAGTATTGGTACACCTCTTATTGGATCGAGTGAATCGCCTTCTGCGAATTTTCTTTTATCTCGTCCAGCGTTTCAAGACTTCGTTCTTTCAGTGGGGTTTTCAACTTTGATAATAAAAAAAAAAACGTCCGCAGGGGTCAGGTCTGGAAAGTATAGAGGATGTGATTTCGTTTTCCGTGCAACTGTCACGTACCAACAGGATGAATGCGCGGGTGCGTTTTCGTGATGCAAGAGCCATCAATTAATTGTCTCGCCACTTTTCAGGCCGTTTCCTCCTCATATTTTCCCGCAGGCGTCGCAACACGTCCCGATAGTACCATCGATTAACAGTGTTTCGTGTGCCACGAATTCATGATGAACTAATCCCTCAAAGTCAAAGAAAACTATCAGCATGGCTTTGACATTTGATCTAACTAGCTTTCTTCGGTCTTGGAGAACCTGTTCTTACCCATTCTGATGACTGAACCTTGGTCTCAACATCATACCCGTAGACCCACGTCTCATCACCTGCCATGATTCTCTTAAGGAACATCCCGTTCTCATTTGCGCAATCCAAAAGTTCATCACAGACTGCGAGGCGAAGGTCTTTTTGGTCTTGACTCATGAGCCGTGGGGATGAACTTGGAGGCAACACAACACATTCCAAAATGCTGTGTCTGGATTTCATGACAAGATCCTACTAAAACATTACATTCTTCAGCAATATGTCAGACAGTTAGTCTTCGACTGGCACGCACAATTTCGTTGACGTTTCTGACATGAGCTTCGTTGGTAGATGTCCAAGGTCGTCCTGAACGAGCGTCGTCTTTAACTTCTGTCCGGCCGTTTTTAAACCGTGTAAACCATTCGCAACACCGGTACGGTTTAAGCACTCACCACCGTAGGCTTCTTGCATCATTTGTTGTGTCTCTATAAAGGCTTTCTTAAATTTCACGCAAAATTTAATGCAGACGCGTTGCTCCTCTAACTCTGCCATCTCGAAATTCACAAGCTCCGTGATACAAGGTGCAATACAGCACTGAAGAATAACTAACAGACACACAACAGTGAAACTTCCGGTAGTTACACATTAAACAAACCGTGTACAGGGTTGCCAACCGTATTGCTCTCCAGCACACCATTGGCGCGAAATTACGAATGTTCCGGCATTTTTGAACAGACACTTTCCCATGACTTTCGTCACCTCAGTGAATAAGGAACAAGCATTGCTTCTTGAGGAATTACCATCAATTGTGATGGCTCGGCCAGATCTTTATAAGAGAATTTGCACCACGCATAAGCAGTCTTCAGCAACAACTTGTGACCAGGCATACTGCCGTCGTCCACGTCCGATAAGACAGACTTTTTGGTCATACAGGGTGTCCCAAACAGAATGACCCGATTTTAACTTGTAATAATATTGAGACAAATGTGACTAGGTAACTGAAACAGCGCTAGATGTAATCTGCATGGTCTAGAGTTTCAGAAAAAATTCCGCTAGATGTCGCTACGAGCGCTGACCTAGAGCGTGTAGCCAGTCTCACGCAATATGGCGTCCGCGCAACAAAAGGCGTATTGTGTTATTGAATTTAGTCGTGATCGTTATAGAATTTAGTCAGTGATCGCAGTTCAGGGGACGTTTCATATTCGATTTCGTGCTAAACCACCATCACCAAAGAACATTCAACGGTGGTATAAACAGTTTGAAGAAACAGGGTGCCTCTGTAAAGGTAAAAGTCTTGGCCTGCCACGCGTTCCTGAACAAACAGTGGAACAAATCCGACAAGCATCTGAGCAGAGCGGAGGCCCCACAGCTTGACTCTGACAATTTCATCCATCAGCAAGATGGAGCACCACCGCAGTGGCACAACAATGTGCACAGTTTCCTCAATGCTTCAATGTTGGATAGGGCGTACAGGACCGTGAGACCAGGCTTTACACTCTTGGCCTCCTAGGTCCCCTGAGTTAACATCATGTGATTTCTTACTGTGGGGATATGTTAAACAATGTGTTTACGTTGCTCCCTTACCTCGTGACATTGGTGAACTAAAACCCAGACTATCAGCTGCTGTAGCTTCAGTAACAGAAGACACCTTACGCTCAGATGAATTCGGCTATCAGCTACATGCCGTCCATGCAGCCAGTAGAGGACAAATGGTTCAAATGGCTCTCAGCACTATGGGACTTAACATCTGTGGTCATCAGTCCCCTAGAACTTAGAACTACTTAAACCTAACTAACCTAAGGACATCACACACATCCATGCCTGAGGCAGGATTCGAACCTGCGACCGTAGCAGCCGCGCGGTTCCGGACTGAGCGCCTAGAACCGCTAGACCACCGCGGCCGGCAGTGGAGGACATATTGAACATTTATGATGGATTTTTATAAACTTCTGTCTTTTCTGAGTAATTTAGTATGAAATTTGTTGGTATTAAGCCCTTCTTCCAAATAAACAATTTTATTAAAATTCTGGTCATTCTTTCTGGGACACCCTGTATTAGAAGATATTCACCCACTAGTCCGCTAAACAATATCTGCTGCTTCGGCAACGAACGCTAAAACGGTACTATAGTCACAGTCGTCTCTTGCAAAAGATGTACCGCTTCCGAACGTTGTCGAATCCGTAGAAAATTTTTGTCCTCGAGCAGCTGTGGCGCGCTCCGCAGAAGATTTATAGGGTAAAGCATCGGGCCAGTCGTGGCAGATCTCGGCCTCGGCAACCAAATGGTTCTGAGCACTGTGGGACATAATTTATGAGGTCATCAGTCCCCTAGAACTTAAAACTGCTTAAACCTAACTAACCTGAGGACATCACACACATCCATGCCCGAGGCAGGATTCGAACTTGCGACCGTAGCGGTCGCGCGGTTCCAGACTGAAGCGCTAGAACCACTCGGCCACAGCGGCCGGCTCCTCGGCAACCGTCGTCAGTATCGTCACCTACACGGTCTGGTCACATTAACATGACCATCGCTTATGTTCGACGTCAGACTCCAATAACCATTCACAGACTTGAGATGGAAACACTATTAGTGGAGGGTATTTACAGCGTGTCGGGGGACGGAGTAAACAGTGCAGTCGTTGTCGTAATGCGGAAACTGAGCGATTTATGGACTCCAAAAAGACATGATCATCGGCTTTCAGGCTAAAGGTGAAAGCATTTCCGAAAGGGACAATTTTGTAAACTGGTCTGGTGCCACCGTGTTTAAAAGTATACCTTTCTTGGTAATATGGCTCTGTCAAAAATCGGAGCGAGGCAGCTGTGATGTACAATGGGCCATAGACGAGAGGGGTGAGCGAAGGCTGCGAAGATGTGTATGGGCGAATAGACGAATAACTAGAGCAACTGACCGTGCACATGAACCAAGGGTCACCTCAACAGCCGTTCAAAAATTTTACTGCGTTTAGACCTGCGCAACAGGCATCTGGCTCATGCACCAGTGCTAACTGCTGTACATCAGTGACGGAGGATGAAATTTGCACGCCAGTACTGCTGCTGGACATCCACTGAGTGGCAACAGCGAGCCTATTCAGCTGAATCACGTTTCATGCTCCATCGGACAAATTGCCGTTGCCAGGTATCCAGTAAAAGGTCTGAAAGCAAACACCCCTTAACAAGTGTCAGAAGGGTACAGGGATTTCCTGGGTGATCTCGTCATTCTGAAAGGTCTGAAAGATAACACCCCATAACAAGTGTTGAAAGGGTGTAGGGATTTCCTGGGTGATCTCGTCATTCTGAAAGGTCTGAAAGCAAACACCCCTTGAACAAGTGTCAGAAGGGTGCAGGGACTTCCTGGGTGATCTCGTCATTCTGAAAGGTCTGAAAGCAAACACCCTGTAACAAGTGTCAGAATGGTGCAGGGATTTCCTGGGTGATCTCATCATTCTGAAAAGTCTGAAAGCTAACACCCCATAACAAGTGAAACTTCCTGGCAGATTAAAACTGTATGCTGGACCGAGACTCGAACTCTGGACCTTTGCCTTTCGCGAGCAAGTGCTCTACCAACTGAGCTACCCAAGCACGACTCACGTCCCGTCCTCACAGCTTTACTTCTGCCAGTACCTCGTCTCCTACCTTCCAAACTTTACAGAAGCTCTCCTGCGAACCTTGCAGAACTAGCACTCCTGAAAGAAAGGATATTGCGGAGACATGGCTTAGCCATAGCGTGGGGGATGTTTCCAGAATGTTTCTCATTCTGGACCCCATAACAAGTGTCAGAAGGGTGCAGGGATTTCCTGGGTGATGTTGTCATTATGAAAGGTCTGAAAGCAAACACCCCGTAAGAAGCGTCGGAAGGCTGCAGGGATTTCCTGAGTGATCTCTTCATTCTGAAAGGTACAATGGATCACCACAAATATGCATCTATCCTTGGGGCTCATCTCCGGCCCTATATGAGTTAATTTTCCTCAGCGCGATGCCATCTACCAACAGGACAATACAACGCATCACACAGCTCGCTGCGTACGTGTGTGGTTCGAAGAGCACAAGTATGAGTTTACCGTACTCCCCTGGCCACCAAACTCGCCGGGTTTAAACCGTACTGAGAATCTGTGGGACCACGGCGATCGGGCTGTTCGCACCATGGAATTGTCAATCGAGAAACATAGCGCAAATGACCACGGCACTGGAGTCGGTATGGCTTCACATCCTTGTCGGTATCTTCCAGAACCTCACTGACTCTCTTCCTGTATGTCTCGCAGTGAACCGCGCTGCAACAGATGGCTATTCAGTGTGACTGGACAGCTACTGTAACGTTTGGAAACACACGCAGATAGCAAGTCTGTTGATTCTCTCTGCAAAGAGTTTCACTCTAGTGTTACTTTTTTCCCTCAATTCAAACGCAATATTCGTAAAAAAATTATGATTACTTATGTGTAATAGTCATATATTTCATATTTAAATGACGTGTGTACTCGAATTAATCCAAAAAAAAGAAAAAACAGTGACCAAAGAGAAACTGGAACCAGTGACCCAGTGATTACCAGTCTCGAGCACTACCGATTTTTTTATCTATTTCGTCATTTTTCTTCAATTCTGTGCGGATAACCCATGTCATCTCTCAAATTTCTTCCATGTAACTTCATTAGGTTTCTCTTTATTAAATAGCCTGTGCCCAGCCCCTGAGCAAACACGCTGAGCTACTGTGTCGCCAACCGGTAGAAGCAGGCGGCCTTTCGAAAATTGTCCTACCTTTAGTGAATTAACGTCCCTCGGAGAACTTCAAAGGCGATTTGCTCGAGAATTTTTGACAGTCAATCGAAATGCATTCTTTGATTGATGATGATGATGATGATGATGATGTTTGGTTTGTGGGGCGCTCAACTGCGTGGTTATCAGCGCCCGTACAATTATCCAATCTTTGCTCAGTCCAATTTCGCCACTTTCCTGGATGATGATGAAATGATGAGGACAACACAAACACCCAGTCATCTCGAGGCAGGTGAAAATTCCTGACCCCGCCGGGAATCGAACCCGGGACCCCATGCTCGGGAAGCGAGAACGCTACCGCGAGACCACGAGCGGCGGACATTCTTTGATTGATATTTGAGTTCTGTACTCTGTGTTCCGTATCACCACATGTGTTCACTCAAGAACTGTGTTCTTCACATGTGTCCCATTTTAATGGTATTCAAAACTGGCTTGAAGAAACCTGCCTTAAGTACTTCGTTCTTCGTCTCCCACTCTCATTGTTGCCTCTTGGTTCTTGTACGTACTGTATATTACCCGTCTATCTCTATAGCTCACTCCTATTTTTCTCAAAATTTCGAACGTTTGTACCATTTTACACTGTCGAACGCTTTTTGCGGGTCGACAAATCCTACGAACGTGTCTTGATTTTTCTTTAGTCTTGCTTCCACTATCAACCTCAACGTCGTAATTGCCTCTCTGGCACAGTTACCCGTTTCTAAATCCAAACTTATCATCATCTAACACATCCTAAATTTTATTTTTCATTCTTCTGTGTATTAATATTGTAAGAAACTTGGATGCATGAGCTGTTAAGTTGATTGTGCGACATTTCTCGCACTTGTCAGCTCTTAACTAAGATAGGGAATCGTTAAGAATATTTTTCTGTGTTTCTGTTATCTTCTAACAAACCACTCTATTCAGGGCATCGTCCTTGCGTACAAGGCCATACTTCATTATTGCGCTGGTATGATCTTTCCAAGAACGTCGTGGGCTACCACGTTTACATCTGCCAGGTGTTGTTAGAAATTTTCTTATTCCACCATAAAGAATTCATACTTTTCTGCTTGCCCGTATTCTGTATTTTATTTATGTATTACTCAGTCCACTTTTGTCAATATATGCCCATAATACTTAAATTTTTCTACCTGTCTCATAGCTCCTCGCCGCGCGGGATTAGCCGAGCGGTCTAGGCGCTGAAGTCATAGACTATGCGGCTGGTCCCGGAGGAGGTTCGAGTACTCCCTCGGGCATGGGAGTGTGTGTTTGTCCTTAGGATAATTTAGGTTAAGTAGTGTGTAAGCTTAGGGATTGATGACCTTAGCAGTTAAGTCCCATAAGATTTCACACGCATTTGAACATTTGAACATAGCTCCTCCGTCATTGATGTAAACTTCAAATCTGGTGTCGCTATTCACTACCAGATATTTGACTTTTGTTTGCTTCATCTGTAGTCCCTATTTGTCATAGTCCTAATTTGGCATAGTCCTGAAGGAAATGTTGTATTGTGAACTCAAGATCGAATTCATCTTGTGTTTGAAGGGCTTGATCATCAGCAAAAACTAATGAAAACACTAGTGCACCACTAACAATGATTCCCAATCCTCCACAGCTGTTCTTCCATTTCAGAGAGCCACTTCTACTCACAAATTTAATGAGCTGAGGGACATACTGCAGCCTTGTCTCAACCCTATTCTGATATTGATAACTTTTAATCAGTACATTTCGATAATAATCTTTAAGAGGTGGTCGTCTGTATCTATATCTTTTACAGCTTCCCACAATTTTGTTCTAGTAACCGTGTCATAAGCTTTTGCTAAATCTGCAACAAGGAATTAGGAAAACTGCTGTAGAGGTACTGGGGACTGAGAGTAGGACTATGGACTAACAGGATCTTTCATGGAAGTCGGATTACCTTAATAAGTTGATTTGATAGAAGAAGAATTTGTTCAAAACAAGGTTATCAATTATAAGGGGCGATCAAAAATTTTCAGTCTGAGGGCGTTGTTGCAGCTTACATGCAACGCAGCACGACTTCGATATGGGTATATAAGCACCTATATGTAGGCAAGGGACTGGTGTGGTATTCGTGTCTTTTCGACGTGCGCTAGGTACATGCCATGCAGATGCATCCAAACAGGACCAACGGGCTGTTATTCTTTTTCTTGGCGGCCGAAGGGCAAACACAGGCAGACATCCATAGCAAAGCAAAGTATTTATATGCACCAGCATGTCTGTCAGAAAGCCACCATTGTGGAATGGTGCGACAAGATCCGTGCTGGTCGCCGTTCGACGCAAGACGCCTCTATATCGCAAACATCGTGACGCAAAGTTACGCCAACTCAAGTAAGAGACACTCGCGCATCCGCCCAATGGTCCTGATCTCTTCCCATACCATTATCACACCTTTGGTCCTTTAAAAAAGACTTTGAAAGGTCGACAGTTCCTGTCGGATGAGGAAGTGCAGCAGGCAGTTACGAGCTTCTTCACGCAGCAGGGCTCGGTGTTTTCTCAAACGGGTATCTTCAACCTAGTGCGTCGGTAGGATGAGTGTCTCAGTGCTTACGGCGATTTTGCCTGATTGACATACTGGTCTGGACTGTACGGCCTTCGAACAGAAACCTTTTGATCGACCCTTATAAATCACCCCAGGAAAGATAAAATTACTGGGCAATAAATCAGGAGTTAAAAAAAAGCACTCCGTCTTCAGGCCACGAGTGGCCTACCGCGATCATCCGACCGCCGTGTCATCCTCAGGGGAGGATGCGGATAGGAGGGGGTCAGCACACCGCTCTCCTGGTCGTTATGATGGTATTCTTGATCGAAGCCGCTACTGTTCGGTCGAGTAGCTCCTCAATTGGCATCGAGAGGCTGAGTGCACCCCGAAAAATGGCAACAGCGCATGGCGGCTGGATGGTCACCCATCCAAGTGCCGGCCACGCCCAACAGGGCATAACTTCGGTGATCTTACGGGAACCGGTGTATCCACTGCGGCAAGGCCGTTGCCCCAAGAAATCACAAGCTAAGAAACAGAATTAAATCACAAAAGAACAAGATGTGTGGACAGAAATGCATTTCAGATTGATTGTTTAATAGATGAATCACAAACAACAGACGTATGAAGAAAAATTTCTATTATAAAGAAAACACCAGTAAACAAAGCAGTAGAAAATGTAATTCCTTAAAGGGAATGGGAAAAGCATTGTATAGATCTTATGACTGAAGGTAGACTCAGTAAACAAAAGTGCAACAAGGTAAGGCTGAAGAAACTGCTAGAAAATATGACCGTTGCGACAGAAGAAGCGACCAGCGTATTAGCTAAAACGAAGGTTGGCGGATGACCTGGACCTGGAAATATTCCTGTGGAAGTCTTGAAAGCTGTAGGCCACCTCTTGAACAAAATAACAATGTAACTGTTATAAACAGATTGAAATTACATCATAGTGGAAAAGATCATATACGCTTTCCATTTTATGGAAGGAAAAGAGACACTAACTGTTACAGAAATGTTAAAGTGAACTTAGCGATGAGCCGCTTATTTGGCACAATTACTTACGATAAAATACGGCAGAGTGCTGGTCACCGTATTGGGAAAGATCATAGTGGGTACAGAAACTCTATTTTACAACAGCTATTGGAGAAATTGATACAATGATGATTCTAATAAAGTAATCAGCCTTCACTGCAAAATATTCTATTCATTGTAACCGGTTAAAGTTTTCAGTGATTATGGTCAGACCATTAAGTGTTTCCTTCAGCGATCTGCGTAGACAGCAGGCGGAGTCGAACATATGAGTATGCCCCAAGGCAGATTAGTCGACTGCTACTGAAGCACATGCTTAGTGGTCTGAAGATGATCTTCAGAGACTGAAACCATTTACCATGAAAAATTTATTTTGCACAAAGACAGATTACTTCATTACAGCAGAATTTAGATCGCTGATTACCAACGATGTTATCAAAACCATCGATAAGGATCCTACTTTGAATTTCGTCTTAGTTAACCCTGGTTAACCCCCCAACCCAACCCCGTTTTTATATCGTTGCGTTTTCCGAAAGTCCTCGCCACTTTGAAACTTCAACTCTCTCACTCAGACTCCATTTACTTACGTATGAGTCAGATTTGCTGCTACAAAAAGCAACACATTAAGGCATAAAAACCAGGGTCGTAGCCTACTATGAACTCCAAGCTGAAAGGGAAAGAAAGGAGGCTAGGCCTCCAAGTTTATTCCTTTCCATTTGTTTTCCGGCAGTTTTTTCGATCGCCAGTTGTTTTACGCGAAACGCCTTTGGAAATCATTAGGTCCAGCTTACTATTTAGTTAGCATGATGGCTGTTTCTCTTCAGTGGGACAAGAGATGGGTGACTTACGAGGTACAGTAATCTGCCGGTGAATGTTATATTCATGTTTGATGGTCACTAATTACATTTAAATGTAAATGTAAAATGATACTCTGGTGTACGGGAATATGTCGTCTTCAGTGACTGTAGAAGGATACAGGATGACTTACACAAAATTTCTTGTTGGTACGATGAATGACTGGAGACTAAATGTAGAAAAATGAGAGTTAATGCAGATGAGTTGGAATATACCATTAGTAGCGTGCTGCTTAAGACAGTCACGTCGATTAAATATTTAGGCGTAATGCTGCAAAGCGATATGAAGTGGAACGAGCGAGTAAGGATTGTAATAGGGAAGGCGAATGGTCGACTTCGGTTTATTGGGAGAGTTTTAAGAAAGTGTGGCTTCTCTGTAAAGGAGACTGCCTGTAGGACACCAGTGCGACCCATTCCTGAGTACTACACATCGGGTTACAGGAGACATCGAAGAAATTCAGAGGCGGGCTGCTGGGCTTTGCAGGTTCAAGCAACACGCTAGTGTTACGGAGATGCTTAGGAAACTCAAATGGGAATCCCTCGATGGAAGACGAACGGTCTTTTCCAGGAACACTATTGAGAAAATTTGGACAACCGGCATTTGAATCTGACTGCACAACGATCCACTACCGCCAACGTATAATGACCACGAAGGTAGGAGAAACTGGGACTCGTGCGAAGGCATACAGGTAGTCGTTTTATCCACGGTGTGAGTGGAGGAGGAAAGTAAATGACTTTTAGTGGTACAGAGTACTCTTCATCACACATCGTACGGTGGCTTATGGAGTATTTATGTGGATGTACACTACTGGCCATTAAAATTGTTACACCACGAATATGACGTGCTACAGACGCGAAATTTAACCGAAAGGAAGAAGATGCTGTGATATGCAAATGTTTAGCTTTTCAGAGCATTCACACAAGGCTGGCGCCGGTGGCGACACCTACAACGTACTGACATGAGGAAAGTTTCCAACCGATTTCTCATACACAAACAGCAGTTGACCGGCGTTGCCTGGTGAAACGTTGTTGTGATGCCTCGTGTAAGGAGGAGAAATTCGTACCATCACGTTTCCGACTTTCATAAAGGTCGGATTGTAGCCTATCGCGATTGCAGTTTATCGTATCGCGACATTGCTGTTCGCGTTGGTCGAAATCCAGTGACTGCTAGCAGAATGTAGAATCGGTGGTTTCAGGAGGGTAATACGGAACGCCGTACTGGATCCCAAAGGCCTCGTATCACTAGCAGTCGAGATGACAGTCATCTTATCCGCATGGTTGTAACGGATCGTGCAGCCACATCTCGATCCCTGAGTCAACAGATGGGGACGTCTGCAAGACAACAATCATCTGACGAACACTTCGACGACGTTTGCAGCAGCATGAGCAATCAGCTCGGAGACCATGGCTGTGGTTACCCTTGATGCTGCATCATAGACAGGAGCGCCTGCGATGGTGTACTCAACAACGAACCTGGGTGCACGAATGGCAAAACGTCATTTTTTCGGATGAATCCAGGTTCTGTTTACAGCATCATGATGGTCGCGTCCGTGTATGGCGACATCGCGGTGAACGCACGTTTGAAGCGTGTATTCGTCATCGCCATACTGGCGTATCAACCGGCGTGATGGTATGGGGTGCCATTGGTTACAAGTGTCGGTCACCTCTTGTTCGCATTGACGGCACTTTGAACAGTGGACGTTACATTTCAGATGTGTTACGACCCGTGGCTCTACCCTTCATTCGATCCCTGCGAAACCCTACATTTCAGAAGGATAATGCACGACCGCATGTTGCAGGTCCTGTACGGGCCTTTCTGGACACAGAAAATGTTCGACTTTTGCCGTGGGCAGCACATTCTCCAGATCTCTCACCAATTGAAAACGTCCGGTCAATGGTGGCCGAGCAACTGGCTCGTCACAATACGCCAGTCACTACTCTTGATGAACTGTGGTATCGTGTTGAAGCTGCATGGGCAGCTGTACCTGTACACGCCATCCAAGCTCTGTTTGACTCAATGCCCAGGCGTATCAAGGCCGTTATTACGGCCAGAGGTGGTTTTTCTGGGTACTGCTTTCTCAGGATCTATGCACCCAAATTGCGTGAAAATGTAATCACATGTCAGTTCTAGTGTAATATATCTTTCCAATGAATACCCGTTTATCATCTGCATTTCTTCTTGGTGTAGCAATTTTAACGGCCAGTAGTGTAGAAGTTTTTGTTTATTGCTGTATGTCACAACAGTAGTCACGCAAGCGTACAGTCCATGGCTACGGATCTGCCAAGTAGCAGCCGCACACAGTGCACTGGCCCGTTACACAGGTTCCGTATCGTGAGCAGGAGTGTGATGTAGAGAGCAGGGACTTTTCAGAACGCGTAACACGTCGTAAGCGGGCAGCGAGGTGACAGGAGTTGCGAGGAGACTGGGAGAGAGAGAGAGGGCTGGGCGAAAGGAAACGCCCAGCCGGGCCGGAAGCCTTTCTCCAGAGCCGGCAGCGCACACAACGCCGGCCGGCGAGGGCAGCGCAGGGCTTGTAGGCCACGGCCCATCTCCGCCTTCTGCTCTGGTTTAGGAGTGTAATGGAGACTCGACTCCGACTCAGAAATGTCGGAACTTCAGACTGAAACTGCGCCTCAGATTAAGCCTTCCTCTCCGAATGTTCTGAAACGAAGGTTTTACAAAAGATGATGGTTCAAAGTTTGAATATTAAATTAGACAATCAAAACGTAGCAGCAGAACGCTAAAGAGAAGTATTTCTAGGAGTACGTGACAATTCTGTAACGAATTAAAAGTCTGTACCTCAGATTGCACGAAAAGGTGTCGCTTATTATCCCCCACCTCCCCCCCTCCCCCCACCAGCCCCCCTCCCCTTGTGGACATCAATACTTACAGGTGGGTAAAGAATAACTGCTAAATTTACATGCGGAACGGCTTTCAGAATGCTAAAACCAACTGCCAAAAATCTATTTGTTTCTGACGAGTTTACATGTTAAAGCCTGGATCGATTTTGATAGTCTAGTCAACTATCGATTTTTCGATCGCCAGTTGTTTTACACGAAACGCCTTTGGAAATCAATGGGTCCACCTTACTATTTAGCCAGCATGATGGCTCTTTCTCTTCACATAAGAACAAGAAATGGATAACTTCTTGCTCAGTCTAATATTTCTTACATGGGTTTACTTCTTTTAAGGAACATTAAAAGATTACAGAATGCCGGTGATATTAAAACTGGTGACCCTGATGCGGTTGTGATGACATATGGTGATCTTCGTGAACTGCTTGAGTTTTCGGTGCTGATTTTGGCCTGATCTGGGTGTAAATTATCTTAATATCAGTAACACTCTTGATGATTCGAAGAAATCCGTTAAGAAGAGAAATTGATGTGGGTAGGGAGCCGATTATACGCTCCTGGAAATGGAAAAAAGAACACATTGACACCGGTGTGTCAGACCCACCATACTTGCTCCGGACACTGCGAGAGGGCTGTACAAGCAATGATCACACGCACGGCACAGCGGACACACCAGGAACCGCGGTGTTGGCCGTCGAATGGCGCTAGCTGCGCAGCATTTGTGCACCGCCGCCGTCAGTGTCAGCCAGTTTGCCGTGGCATACGGAGCTCCATCGCAGTCTTTAACACTGGTAGCATGCCGCGACAGCGTGGACGTGAACCGTATGTGCAGTTGACGGACTTTGAGCGAGGGCGTATAGTGGGCATGCGGGAGGCCGAGTGGACGTACCGCCGAATTGCTCAACACGTGGGGCGTGAGGTCTCCACAGTACATCGATGTTGTCGCCAGTGGTCGGCGGAAGGTGCACGTGCCCGTCGACCTGGGACCGGACCGCAGCGGCGCACGGATGCACGCCAAGACCGTAGGATCCTACGCAGTGCCGTAGGGGACCGCACCGCCACTTCCCAGCAAATTAGGGACACTGTTGCTCCTGGGGTATCGGCGAGCACCATTCGCAACCGTCTCCATGAAGCTGGGCTACGGTCCCGCACACCGTTAGGCCGTCTTCCGCTCACGCCCCAACATCGTGCAGCCCGCCTCCAGTGGTGTCGCGACAGGCGTGAATGGAGGGACGAATGGAGACGTGTCGTCTTCAGCGATGAGAGTCGCTTCTGCCTTGGTGCCAATGATGGTCGTATGCGTGTTTGGCGCCGTGCAGGTGAGCGCCACAATCAGGACTGCATACGACCGAGGCACACAGGGCCAACACCCGGCATCATGGTGTGGGGAGCGATCTCCTACACTGGCCGTACACCACTGGTGATCGTTGAGGGGACACTGAATAGTGCACGGTACATCCAAACCGTCATCGAACCCATCGTTCTACCATTCCTAGACCGGCAAGGGAACTTGCTATTCCAACAGGACAATGCACGTCCGCATGTATCCCGTGCCACCCAACGTGCTCTAGAAGGTGTAAGTCAACTACCCTGGCCAGCAAGATCTCCGGATCTGTCCCCCATTGAGCATGTTTGGGACTGGATGAAGCGTCGTCTCACGCGGTCTGCACGTCCAGCACGAACGCTGGTCCAAGTGAGGCGCCAGGTGGAAATGGCATGGCAAGCCGTTCCACAGGACTACATCCAGCATCTCTACGATCGTCTCCATGGGAGAATAGCAGCTTGCATTGCTGCGAAAGGTGGATATACACTGTACTAGTGCCGACATTGTGCATGCTCTGTTGCCTGTGTCTATGTGCCTGTGGTTCTGTCAGCGTGATCATGTGATGTATCTGACCCCAGGAATGTGTCAATAAAGTTTCCCCTTGCTGGGACAATGAATTCACGGTGTTCTTATTTCAATTTCCAGGAGTGTAGAAATGGCTATTGGAAAAGGGAATTTATTAGGGGAGCGTCAGGAAAGGTGTGGCAATATGAAAGGATTTTTCCTCGCTTGTGAGGAACGAGCAGTCGGAGTCGCAGGACATGGAACACAGCGTGGGATAGAACGGAAGAGGAATTAGTCAGAAGTACCCACATGAGCCAACGGCCTTGTCGCAACGGTAACACCAGTTCCAGCCAGCTCACCGAAGCGATCAACTCCAAGAGTGTAACATGAATTCTACTGTTAAATGCAGAGGAGAGAGCGGGCGCGTGGGAAGTGTGTACTGAGGGCCGCAGTGCCGAGAAAGAACTGTTTGTCGACGTGATAAAGAAGAAATGGGACTCGATTTGGAAGAAACCTGGGATGTAGTACAAGTGAAAGCTTAGCAAAGCCTCGAAGGATTGACGAGCAAAAAGGGCAATACGTGAGTGGGCGTTAATAGCGATATAGCGGTTTATATTTTTCCGTTATCGTGTGGTACAAACATAGCATTCACGAGGGTATATTTGTATTGAGTGAAGTGCTTCAAATTGCTACATGGCCTATCAGCAGGAGTGAATTTTGTTATTTAATTCGCGTGGAACTTTCAGAGCTAATAGATAGGCGAGTGACATTTACGACGACACCAAATTCTGGTACTGGGCGAAGCGTATTTGAGGAAGCGTGTGCGCCATTATTTTACTTCGAAACTAATATACATTCACTGATAGGCCGACTGTTCCAGTAATTTGTCGTAGAATGTAATTTTAATGAAAATCACACTTAATCCAAACTTCATAATTTAAGCCTATCTGTTACTGTTTGCAGTAATACAAAATATTACTGAAAACTTTCACAGCTGCTGTTGGAGCTGACGAGCTCAGAAATTAAGAGTCTATCTTCTGGTGCAGACTCTGAATCCTGAAACTGCATCACAGTCATTTTGTGGGAAAGATTTTACAGGGCGTTTCTTTAATAATAGTTTCTGGGGTAATAGATCGTACGATCCTGAAATATTGCACTTGTTTAGTTATTATTAACCTTAACTGGAAGACTATGGGTGTAAAACGACTTTTAAGTTGTAAATTGAATGTATATATTGGTACTACTGTAGTGTGTCCATTTTTTTTTTTTTTTTTTTTTTTTTTTTTTTTTTTTTTTTTTTTTTTTTTTTTTTTTTTTTTTTTTGCCCCGTGCTGTGACTGGACAACGTTCTGTACGCATCACATCAGGCAGTCTCCCGAAACAATTGCATCAAATCCGAACAAAGAATATCAGCTTAAAAATCATTTGGAACTCGATGTCTCATTATTTTCCGCATATCCTCTTGTCATTTGTGAGTGGTTTTACCAGTCCTTAGAATGATACTTTGACACATTTCAACTATAGTAACTTACGTTTGAGTCCAAGGTCCCAAATGTATTCTGGCTCCATTAACACTTAATCGAATTTTGATGGAGTGGAATGATGCAACATGTTCATCAGCATTCTATTGTAACCAAAGTGCAAGCAATTAAATCTCAAATATCGTCTAGTGAGAGCTGTGCGCGATGGAATTTGTATATTCAATCCTGAAATCACTTCAAGCGAATGCCCAAACAGTTTACTGTACAAGGTCATGTTGATTCCTTCGTCTATGGGATGATAATTTGGGCAACGTAATTTAGGGCTGACTGACTGCTTCAAAATAATCATAACTTAAAAACATAAATTGGGAAGCACGAAAGGCTAATTAGGTCAAGAGGGTCAAACTTGTATGTATCCTATAAAAATCGTGATTAGTGTTTTCCATTGTTTATTCAAATAATACCACAAGAGGACACGAACGCTTCTTACCCCTTTCCTTTCTGAATGTCAAGTTTTGTATAGTGATGTTACCGTAATTCTTAAGCTATATATTTATAACAATTATTATCATTATTATTATTATGACATTACCATCACTGTTATTTCTGGAATTTTATAGTTCAGTAGCTGAATACCCAGCGTTGCCTGAGGATTTACGAGAATTTATTCCAGTCTTATATTAGTCCACCACCTGCTTCCTCCCTCTCATTCCATCCTCACCTGTCACACATCTCTTTCCATCTCCTCCAATCCCTCTCTCCATTTGCCTCCTCCACCCCCTACTCTCTGTCCATTTCCTCCACTCTCCAATCTCTGTCCATTTGGTGCTTCCCCTCTAATTACATCTCTTCCTCCTCTCTCTGTTTGTCCATTTCTTCCACCCCTATTCTGCTGTTCATCTACTCTTCCCTCTTCTCTCTGCCAATCTCCTCCACTTTCCTTTCTCTGTCCATGTCCTAATCCCCCCCCCCCCCCCCGTCTATCCATCTCCTCCAATTCCATGTCACTATCTGTTTCCCCCTCATCTCTCTCTGTCCATCTCATCCCCTATCTATGTCCATCTCCTCTTTGCCCCCCTCTGTCCATCCATCTCCTCCTCCTCCATTCTCTCTCCAAGCTCTCACCCCCACCCCAACAGGAAGTTTCTGGTTACTATACGTGTAGTATTTCTTCGCCGACTTGTATATATATTTCTCCTGCATCTATGTCGAAATTCGCCCTGCACTTTTGTTTCCACGCAGCTCAATGTTTATAACCTCCACATCCTCAACTACACGGAGGCGCCAACAAAAGTGGTATAGACATGCGTATTCAAATACAGATATATGTAAACAGGCAGACTACGGCGCTGCGGTCGGCAACACATATTTACGACAACAAGTGTCTGGTGCAGTTGTTAGATCGGTTACTGCTGCTACAATGGCAAATTATCAAGATTTAAGTGAGTTTGAACGTGGTGGATTATATTAGATTAGATTACTACATGTTCCATAGATCATGAATACGACACTTCTTAATGATGCGGAACGTGTCAGGTTAATAAAAGGTGTCTATACAAGATAACACATTACACAAAATATACCATGACACTTAATATTTTTAATTTTTTGTGGGTATTGGGGAAATTACCCACTTACTATATCCAAAAATTTATCTAATGAGTAGAAGGAGTTGCCATTAAGAGATTCTTTTAATTTACTTTTAAATACTATATGGCTATCTGTCAGACTTTTGATGCTATTAGGTAAGTGACCAAAGACTTTTGTGGCAGCATAATTTACCCCCTTCTGAGCCAAAGTTAGATTTAACCTTGAGTAGTGAAGATCATCCTTTCTCCTAGTGTTGTAGCCATGTACACTGCTATTACTTTTGAATTCGTTCGGATGTTTAATAACAAATTTCATAAGTGAATATATACAGGGTGTTTCAAAAATGACCGGTATATTTGAAACGGCAATAAAAACTAAACGAGCAGCGATAGAAATACACCGTTTGTTGCAATATGCTTGGGACAACAGTACATTTTCAGGCAGACAAACTTTCGAAATTACAGTAGTTACAATTGTCAACAACAGATGGCGCTGCGGTCTGGGAAACTCTATAGTACGATATTTTCCACATATCCACCATGCGTAGCAATAATATGGCGTAGTCTCTGAATGAAATTACCCGAAACCTTTGACAACGTGTCTGGCGGAATGGCTTCACATGCAGATGAGATGTACTGCTTCAGCTGTTCAATTGTTTCTGGATTCTGGAGGTACACCTGGTCTTTCAAGTGTCCCCACAGAAAGAAGTCACAGGGGTTCATGTCTGGCGAATAAGGGAGGCCAATCCACGCCGCCTCCTGTATGTTTCGGATAGCCCAAAGCAATCACACGATCATCGAAATATTCATTCAGGAAATTAAAGACGTCGGCCGTGCGATGTGGCCGGGCACCATCTTGCATAAACCACGAGGTGTTCGCAGTGTCGTCTAAGGCAGTTTGTACCGCCACAAATTCACGAAGAATGTCCAGATAGCGTGATGCAGTAATCGTTTCGGATCTGAAAAATGGGCCAATGATTCCTTTGGAAGAAATGGCGGCCCAGACCAGTACATTTTGAGGATGCAGGGACGATGGGACTGCAACATGGGGCTTTTCGGTTCCCCATATGCGCCAGTTCTGTTTTTTGACGAAGCCGTCCAGGCAAAAATAAGCTTCGTCAGTAAACCAAATGCTGCCCACATGCATATCGCCGTCATCAGTCCTGTGCACTATATCGTTAGCGAATGTCTCTCGTGCAGCAATGGTAGCGGCGCTGAGGGGTTGCCGCGTTTGAATTTTGTATGGATAGAGGTGTAAACTCTGGCGCATGAGACGATACGTGGACGTTGGCGTCATTTGGACCGCAGCCGCAACACGGCGAACAGAAATCTGAGGCCGCTGTTGAATCACCTGCTGCACTAGCTGCGCGTTGCCCTCTGTGGTTGCCGTACGCGGTCGCCCTACCTTTCCAGCACGTTCATCCGTCACGTTCCCAGTCCGTTGAAATTTTTCAAACAGATCCTTTATTGTATCGCTTTTCGGTCCTTTGGTTACATTAAACCTCCGTTGAAAACTTCGTCTTGTTGCAACAACACTGTGTTCTAGGCGGTGGAATTCCAACACCAGAAAAATCCTCTGTTCTAAGGAATAAACCATGTTGTCCACAGCACACTTGCACGTTGTGAACAGCACACGCTTACAGCAGAAAGACGACGTACAGAATGGCGCACCCACAGACTGCGTTGTCTTCTATATCTTTCACATCACTTGCAGCGCCATCTGTTGTTGAAAATTGTAACTACTGTAATTTCGAAAGTTTGTCCGCTTGAAAATGTACTGTTGTCCCAAGCATATTGCAACAAACGGTGTATTTCTATCGCTGCTCGTTTAGTTTTTATTGCCGTTTCAAATATACCGGTCATTTTTGAAACACCCTGTATATTGAGAGGCTACAGTGAAGATTACTGGCTCTTTAAATAAGTGTCTACAGGATGATCTTGGATGAGCTCCAGTATATGGTATAGTCGGCACACGAGCGATGGGACAAATCATCCCCGAGGTAGCGATGAATTGGGGATTTTCCCGTACTACCATTACACAAATGTACCATGGATATCAGGAATCCGGTAGAACTTCAAATCTCCCACATCGCTGCGGCCGGAAAAAGATCCTGCAGGAACGAGACCAACGACGACTGAAGAGAATCGTTCAACGTGACAGGAGTGCAACCCTTCCGCAAATGCTGCAGATTTCAATGTTGGGCCACCAACAAGTGTCAGCGTGCGAATTATTCAATGAAATATCATCGATATGGGCTTTCGGAGCCCATGATGACTGCACGAGACAAAGTTTTATGCCTCGCCTGGGCCTATCAGTACTGACATTGGGAAATTGGTGACTGGAAACACGTTGCCTGGTTTGACGAGTCTCGTTCCAGATTGTATCGAGCGAGTGGACGTGTACGGGTATGGAGACAACCTCATGAATCTACATCTACATCTACATTTAAACTCCGCAAGCCACCCAAGGGTGTGTGGCGGAGGGCACTTTACGTGCCACTGTCATTACCTCCCTTTCCTGTTCCAGTCGCGTATGGTTCGCGGGAAGAACGACTGTCTGAAAGCCTCTGTGCGCGCTCTAATCTCTCTAATTTTACATTCGTGATCTCCTCGGGAGGTATAAGTAGGGGGAAGCAATATATTCGATACCTCATCCAGAAACGCACCCTCTCGAAACCTGGCGAGCAAGCTACACCGCGATGCAGAGCGCGTCTCTTGCAGAGTCTGCCACTGGAGTTTGTTAAACATCTCCGTAACGCTATCACGGTTACCAAATAACCCTGTGACGAAACGCGCCGCTCTTCTTTGGATCTTCTCTATCTCTTCCGTCAACCCAACCTGGTACGGATCCCACACTGATGAGCAATACTCAAGTATAGGTCGAACGAGTGTTTTGTAAGCCACCTCCTTTGTTGATGGACTACATTTTCTAAGGACTCTCCCAATGAATCTCAACCTGGTACCCGCCTTACCAACAATTAATTTTATATGATCATTCCACTTCAAATCGTTCCGCACGCATACTCCCAGATATTTTACAGAAGTAACTGCTACCAGTGTTTGTTCCGCTATCATATAATCATACAATAAAGGATCCTTCTTTCTATGTATTCTCAATACATTACATTTGTCTATGTTAAGGGTCAGTTGCCACTCCCTGCACCAAGTGCCTATCCGCTGCAGATCTTCCTGCATTTCGCTACAATTTTCTAATGCTGCAACTTCTCTGTATACTACAGCATCATCCGCGAAAAGCCGCATGGAACTTCCGACACTATCTACTAGGTCATTTACATATATTGTGAAAAGCAATGGTCCCATAACACTCCCCTGTGGCACGCCAGAAGTTACTTTAACGTCTGTAGACGTCTCTCCGTTGAGAACAACATGCTGTGTTCTGTTTGCTAAAAACTCTTCAATCCAGCCACACAGCTGGTCTGATATTCCGTAGGCTCCTACTTTGTTTATCAGGCGACAGTGCGGAACTGTATCGAACGCCTTCCGGAAGTCAAGAGTAAACACTTCCACTGGCCACCAAGTTCCTCAAACATGAACCTTATTGAGCATATATGGGATGCCTTGCAACGTGCTATTCATAAGAGATCTCCACCCCTTCGTACTCTTACGGATGGATAGCCCTGCAGGGTTCATAGCGTCACTTCCCTCCAGCACTACTTCAGACTTTAGTCGAGTCCATGCCATATCGTGTTAGGGCACTTATGCGTACTCGCAGGGCCCTACACGATATTAGGCAGGTGTACCAGTTTCTTAGGCTCTTCAGTGTATGTGTGGTACAATGATATAATTCTGCAGGTACATCCAGTGGTATATGTGAATACTGTCTGCAAAAGTGTTGCAAATAGAGTTAGCAATAAATAAGTTATAATTGAATCCGTCATGCACGATACGCAGTTTTTCACCCATCTCAATAGTTTTGACATAATATCTCGTGAACTATGCATCGTAGAAAGATATATTTTTGCAGATTTATTCAGTGGCATTTGTGGATATTGTCTGCCAAATTTGTTGCAAATAGTCACTAGTAAAGAAGTAATAAATTAAAAAGTCATGCCTCAAGCGGCAGTTTTACTGCGTGAACAGCGAAAAGGTAGTAACCGATAAACTTAAGCACTTTCAACCTTGCAGCCCAGTCAGCAATCGTGATAATCTAATATCTAAGAAACTATCAGCCTCGATTGCGGTAATGAAACCAACCTTTACCTACGTTTCAGCCCAAGTAGTTGAGCCTTCTTCAGAAGATATACCTGATTCTATAAAATGTCTACGAAGGCATGGTATAGAAATAAAACTAAAACAGCCTGAATAAGAGTAGTCACATTTTAAAAATGCGTTACATAGGTACTAAGTCACCACCCAGACTTGAATTAAGCTGCGGCGAGCGCCTCGTCTCCATGGACACCGTACGGTGGGCATCGGGAGCTCACGTGGAACTAAGTACACCCAGATGACGCGCTGCATCGCATATTGATATGCATGTTGATATGCAGCGCGAAGTCATCTGGGTGTACTTAGTTCCACGTGAGCTCCCGATGCCCACCGTACGGTGTCCATGGAGACGAGGCGCTCGCCGCAGCTTAAATCAAGTCTTGGTGGTGACTTAGTACCTATGTACCGCACTTTTAAAATGTGACAACTCCTATTCAGGCTGTTTTAGTTTTATTTCTAGACCATGCCCTTATAGACATTTTATAGAATCAGGCATATCTTCTGAAGAAGGCTCAATTACTTGGGCTGAAACGTAGGTAAAGGTTGGTTTCATTACCGCAATCGAGGCTGATAGTTTCTTAGGTATTAACCGATAAACCTTTTTCCTTTCATCAATTTGTTCGATTTGTCAGCGATAAAAGTTTCATAGATATTTTAAATGATGTGTAAAGTTTTTGCAGGTCACTTAATTCTCTCATTCTCAAATACTAGATCGAATAGTCTGCCTAATTGAGTGTATGGACTAGGCTACTTTTACACCCCTAACCCCACCCCCTTTGACAAGTAGGTAGCTCTTAGCGCCACAGCGATTGTTTCTAGACAGTAACTGATACGCGTACCAAGTTTTTTGAAATAGGTCCAGTGGTTTAGGAGCAGATGTGGAACGAACACACATACATACATACATAAGTACGTACATCCACTTTTATAATATGTATGGACTTCTGCAGTATGTTAATTGTCTTCTTTTAAAAAAGTTTTGAATACCTTAAGACGTATGCTATAATACTTCCTCACTGCAACAGAGGTTCGACTGAATTAAAATTATACGAGAGGTGTGGGGGCGAGAAGGGGTCGGTGGCGATGTATTGAAGTATTTTATGCTGACAGAAAGGAAAATCGAAACAAAAGGAAGCACTTGTGCAACAAAAACGAAAGTTGGTGGGCTTGTTTCTACATCTGAAATGTTTCGCACCAGTCGCATAAGAGTGACCCTGGTACAGCCACTATGAAGATGCAAATCAGGTTTCCTTTAAATACACTCAGTAACTGTCGTGAGCCTTAGTTATCTTTGGGATTGGACGTGGTGAGTTGATGTTAGCCAAGAATGCATTTAGGGCGACAAAGACTTCACTATCAACATTTCACTGACTTTGAACGAGGTCATGTAACAGAGCTAGGAGAGGCTGGATATTCCTTCTTTGATATTATAGAAAAACTTGGTAGCAATGTAGCCGCTGCGCATGATTGCTGGCAGTGGTGTCCACGAGAATATACGGTCGCAAGAAGACCGGTTTCCCGATGGCCGTGTGGCACTACGAAGAGGAAAGACCATCGTGTTCGGCATATGGTTCTGGCATATCGTACAGCATCTGCAGCAGCAATTTGAGCAGCTGCTGACACCACAGTTACAACGAACTGTTACACTACTGGCCATTAAAATTGCTACACCACGAAGATGACGTGTTACAAAGCGAAATTTAACTGACAGGAAGAAGATGCTGTGATATGCAAATGACTAGCTTTTCAGAGCATTCACACAAGGTTGGCGCCGGTGGCGACACCTATAACGTGCTGACATGAGAAAAGTTTCCAACCGATTTCTCGTACACAAACAGCAGTTGACAGGCGTTGTCTGGTTAAACGTTGTTGTGATGCCTCGTGTAACGAGGAGAAATTCGTACCATCACGTTTTCGACTTTGATAAAGGTCGGACTGTAGCCTATCGCGTTTGCGGTTTATCGTATCGCGACATTGCTGCTCGCGTTGGCCGTGATCCAATGACTGTTAGCAGAATATGGAATCGGTGGGTTCAGGAGGGTAGTACGGAAAGCCGTGCTGGATCCCAACGGCCTCGTATCACTAGCAGTCGATATGACAGGCATCTTATCCGCATATCTGTAACGGATCGTGCAGCCACGTCTCGATCCCTAACTCAACAGATGGGGACGTTTGCTAGACAACAACCATCTGCACGAACAGTTCGATGACGTTTGCAGCAGCGTGGACTACCAGTCGGAGACCATGGCTGCGGTTACCCTTGACACTGCACCACAGACAGGAGCGCCTGCGATGGTGTACTCAACGACGAACCTGGGTGCACGAATGGCTAAACGTCATTTTTTGGATGAATCCAGGTTCTGTTTACAGCATCATGATGGTCGCATCCGTGTTTGGCAACATCGCGGTGAACGCACATTGGAAGCGTGTATTCGTCATCGCCATACTGGCGTATCACCCGGCGTGATGGTATGTGGCGCCATTGGTTACACGTCTCGGTCACCTCTTGTTCGCATTGACGGCACTTTGAACAGTGGACGTTACATTTCAGATGTGTTACGACACGTGGCTCTACCCTTCATTCGATCCCAGCCAAACCCTATACTTCAGCAGGATAATGCACGACCGCATGTTGCAGGTCCTGTACGGGCCTTTCTGGATACAGAAAATGTTCGACTGCTGCCCTGGCCAGCACATTCCACCAATTGAAAACGTCTGGTCAATGGCGACCGAGCAACTGGCTCGTCACAATACGCCAGTCACTACTCTTGATGAACTGTGGTATCGTGTTGAAGCTGCATGGGCAGCTGTACCTGTACACGCCATCCAAGCTCTGTTTGACTCAATGGCCAGGCGTATCAAGGCCGTTATTACGGCCAGAGGTGGTTGTTCTGGGCACTGATTTCTCAGGATCTATGCACCCAAATTGCGCGAAAATCCAATCACACGTCAGTTCTAGTATAATATATTTGTCCAAAGAATACCCGTTTACCATCTGCATTTCTTCTTGGTGTAGCAATTTTAATGGGCAGTAGTGTAAAAGTTGGTTCTGCGTCGAGCCAGCGATGGGCGTGTCATGGCTAGAAAGAGGGCAGCTGACGGCCTGCAATCAAAGAGCCTGGGTGCTGGACACACTGGACCTACAGCTGGAGTTATGGTCTGGTGGAAGATTTCGTATCACTACAGGAGCGTTCTCGCGGTTAGCCCGCGCGCCTTGACTGCAATATACTGCTTCGACCCATTATGCTGTCATTCATGAACAGCATTCCCGGTGGGGGGGAGGGCGTTTTCCTACATACTGCTGTTGTAAGCTAACATGCTCCGCAATGTATCGACTCGTTGCCTTGGCCCGCTCCATCGCCAGATCTGTCTCTAATCGAGCATATATGGGACATCAAGGGATCACCAATTTAGTATTGGAGGGCAGCGTGGAGGGTAAAAATCATAGGGGGAGACCAAGAGATGAATACACTAAGCAGATTCAGAAGGATGTATGTTGCAGTAGGTACTGGGAGATGAAGAAGCTTGCACAGGATAGAGTAGCATGGAGAGCTGCATCAAACCAGTCTCAGGACTGAAGACCACAACAACAAACAACAACATGGGACATCATCGGACGACAATTCTGGCATAATTCAAAAACAGCACTAACGGTCCCTGCATTGCCCGACCAAGTGCAAAGGGCATGAAACTTCACCTAATAAACAGACGGCCGGCACCAGTGCAATACAATGCACGCAAGTTTGCATGCTTTCATTCAACGTTCTGGCAGTTACACCGGTTATTAACGTACCAGCATTCCACATTTACAAAGGATTATCTAGTGCGCACGCTAACCCATGCTCTTGCAATGTTAATCATTTAATCCTGTTACCTAGACAAATGTATTCCCGAACTTTCATTGCTCTGCATTAATTATTATTTGCTGTTGCGATTTTTTTCCGCCAGTGCATTTTCGTTTCTACAGTTGCCGCTTTGGGGAGTTAGTGAGACGTAGTTTTAGACCTTAGCTCGCCCGTGTGCTACCCTGTATTCTTACTGAGAAACAAGGAGTTATGACTCCAGATGTCATGACATGCACAGTCAAACCAGATACAGAGCAGTATCTTGCCTCACTTCATAAATGCGTGCATGATTCCCGGCGATGATGCAATAGCGGGCTGCAAATGTGTGAATCATTTCGCTTGTGAGGTTCTATTGACTGTGCGCGAAAGAATCTGCTGAGACATACTAACTTCGAGAAAACATGTGAGCCATCTGACGCCAGGCGGAACTTGGAAGAGGAGCTAAAGGTATTTCGTGGAACAAACAATGAATCAATAGGGAGTAATTTCGCACAGGAAAGTGAACTCACTAGCTTTCACCAGCCACGTTGGCAGCCTGTTATGTAAATATCATGGCGATTACGAATGTACCACCTCTGTAATAGGGCTTCGGATTATTGCTACCGACTTTATGTACAACAGTCCCTATCTGAAAAACTGTTCCAAATACTTACTCCAAACGCAACCACGCGACGTTTGTAAAACTCTCAGAATTCTTTGGTTCTTGCAAAAATCAAATGTGTTACCTCTGTTTTACTAATAAATTTTCGAAACGCAATAGTCTTGAGGTACTTTGTACTCAGAATTTTCCGTGTTAAATTAGGCACGTAATTACTCGTAGTAGGTAAAAATGATAAACTGAGTTCGTTGTCTTCACACGTTCACCCGACTGGTCCAAGATATTCGTACCTCACGAAGGCGTGTTACGGCTTCTGTATCGTTAGTTACAAGTAGTTCCGATAACATTAATTAGTGGATACAACACTTACAGCCGTGGACAATTGCAGTAATTTATAGAAGTTTCGGTAAATCTGAAGATGTAGCGTGCCTCAAGAATTAAATTTCGCAACACTTGCAATAAACTTTTTGGATCTTCAACCATTGATACTATTCATTCAATACAGTTTTGAAGGTAAATAACTATGATATGTAAAAGATAAGCGTATTTCATTAGTATTCGCAAAGTATAGTAATTCATATGGCTATGGTTATCACCATTTTTGAGTCAATAATTTGAAATTATGTTCCCATACTGTTAAGTGAAGCTTGTACATCGAGTTTTCAAACACAAAAGGAGACAAACCGCCAGAGAAAATCTTGCTGGATTAAAAAAAAAGGTAAGATATGCCACTCTTGAAAGTGGAGAAAGGCACAATTAAAAAAACAAAAATCTTTTACACACCTTTGATGCCATCTATAATACCGTGTTGATTAACCAAGCTTTACTGAGGATCGTGTTAATGAATTTGTTGGTTTATTTTCATTTCTTCTCTTTTTTAATGTAAACTGTCATAACCAAAGATAAGAAATATGTGTTATGAAGGTTATACTCCAGACATGTCTGCGAAAACCAGGGGTACCATTACCTAGATAGTTACGAATAAGCTCCCGAAAACAACCGCATATTGCTCAATAGAACTGACTTGGGCTAGGACTAGGACTAGGCTTGAACCAAGGTGGCCCTCGTCACCCTAATTTGCCCTTCGTGGAGCAATGTCAACTGGGTCATAGAATTCGTAATTGTATGAATGCATGTTTCACTGTGTTGCATTCCACAGAATTCGAGATGATGCCAGGTGCTGCAGAGAACACCTTTCTACACCTCGAGTGTTTACAATTTGATGCTGTTTTCTACAGCGGATAAATGCCTTTTTTGGACCGGGTGTTACATTTGTGTCCACAAATGAGCATGGTGTATACCTACAGTATGAAATGGCAGTGTCTTTCAGGGTCTACAAAAATCTCTCTGCCGCCTGAAGCTGTATAGAATATCACCAATATGTACAAGTTAGTTACTTAATTACATGCTCCACAGAAAGTTTTAAAGATTTTCTGTAATTCAAGTGATGTGGAACGAGTCAGTTTAAAGGATATGTATACATGAATAGTTTTAACGTCAATGAACATAACACTTTTCAGTTCTGCTCATACAGCTTAACTTAAAACTTGTTTTCTTTACAAGCTATCAGTTTTCAAATAAAGCTAGTCTATGGGATAGAACGAATTTTCCATGACAAATGATTTTATGTACGTCTTAAAACTTGGTTTTGCTATGCGTCAGATATTTTATGTTATTAGGCAAACGATCAAAAATTTTGTAAATGCATATGGAGCTGCATTCTGGGCACTGACAGTTTCAATAACGGGTAGTAAAGGCTATTTTTTCTTCTTTGTAAGTATGGCCCTCCCCCCATGAACCATGGACCTTGTCGTTGGTGGGGAGGCTTGCGTGCCTCAGCGATACAGATGGCCGTACCGTAGGTGCAACCACAACGGAGGGGTATCTGTTGAGAGGCCAGACGAACGTGTGGTTCCTGAAGAGGGGCAGCAGCCTTTTCAGTAGTTGCAGGGGCAACAGTCTGGATGATTGACTGATCTGGCCTTGTAACATTAACCAAAATGGCCTTGCTGTGCTGGTACTGCGAACGTCTGAAAGCAAGAGGAAACTACAGCCGTAATTTTTCCCGAGGGCATGCAGCTTTACTGTATGGTTAAATGATGATGGCGTCCTCTTGAGTAAAATATTCCGGAGGTAAAATAGTCCCCCATTCGGATCTCCGGACGGGGACTACTCAAGAGGACGTCGTTATCAGAAGAAAGAAAACTGGCATTCTACGGATCGGAGCGTGGAATGTCAGATCCCTTAATCGGGCAGGTAGGTTAGAAAATTTAAAAAGGGAAATGGATAGGTTAAAGCTAGATATAGTGGGAATTAGTGAAGTTCGGTGTCAGGAGGAACAAGACTTTTGGTCAGGTGAATACAGGGTTATAAATACAAAATCAAATAAAGGTAATGCAGGAGTAGGTTTAATAATGATTAAAAAAATGGGAGTGCGGGTAAGCTACTACAAACAGCATAGTGAACGCATTATTGTGGCCAAGATAGATACGAAGCCCATGCATACCACAATAGTACAAGTTTATATGCCCACTAGCTCTGCAGATGATGAAGAAATTGATGAAATGTATGACGAGATAAAAGAAATTATTCAAGTAGTGAAGGGAGACGAAAATTTAATATTCATGGGCGACTGGAATTCGAGAGTAGGAAGAGGGAGAGAGGGAAACATAGTGGGTAAATATGGATTGGGGGAGAGAAATGAAAGAGGAAGCCGTCTGGTAGAATTTTGCACAGAGCATAACTTAATCATAACTAACACTTGGTTCAAGAATCATAAAAGAAGGTTGTATACATGGAAGAATACTTGAGATACTAGAAGGTATCAGATAGATTATATAATAGTAAGGCAGAGATTTAGGAACCAGGTTTTAAGTTGTAAGACATTTCCAGGGGCAGATGTGGACTCTGACCACAATCTATTGGTTATGAACTGTAGATTAAAACTGAAGAAACTGCAAAAAGGTGGGAATTTAAGGAGATGAGACCTGGATAAACTGAAAGAACCAGAGGTTGTACAGAGTTACAGGGAGAGCATAAGGGAACAATTGACAGGAATGGGGGAAAGAAATACAGTAGAAGAAGAATGGGTAGCTCTGAGGGATGAAGTAGTGAAGGAAGCAGAGGATCAAGTAGGTAAAAAGACGAGGGCTAGTAGAAATCCTTGGATAACAGAAGAAATATTGAATTTAATTGATGAAAGGAGAAAATATAAAAATGCAGTAAATGAAGCAGGCAAAAAGGAATACAAACGTCTCAAAAATGAGATCGACAGGAAGTGCAAAATGGCTAAGCAGGGATGGCTAGAGGACAAATGTAAAGATGTAGAGACTTATCTCACTAGGGGCAAGATAGATACTGCCTACAGGAAAATTAAAGAGACCTTTGGAGAAAAGAGAGCCACTTGTATGAATATCCGGAGCTCAGATGGAAACCCAGTTCTTAGCAAAGAAGGGAAAGCAGAAAGGTGGAAGGAGTATATAGACGGTCTATACAAGGGCGATGTACTTGAGGATAATATTATGGAAATAGAAGAGGATGTAGATGAAGATGAAATGGGAGATACGATATTGCGTGAAGAGTTTGACAGAGCACTGAAAGACCTGAGTCGAAACAAGGCCCCGGGAGTAGACAACATTCCATTTGAACTACTGATGGCCTCGGGAGAGCCAGTCATGACAAAACTCTACCATCTGGTGAGCACGATGTATGAGACAGGCGAAATACCCTCAGACTTCAAGAAGAATATAATAATTCCAATTCCAAAGAAAGCAGGTGTTGACAGATGTGAAAATTACCGAACTATCAGTTTAATAAGTCACAGCTGCAAAATACTAACGCGAATTCTTTACAGACGAATGGAAAAACTGGTAGAAGCAGACCTCGGGGAAGATCAGTTTGAATTCCGTAGAAATATCGGAACACGTGAGGCAATACTGACCCTACGACTTATCTTAGAAAATAGATTAAGTAAAGGCAAACCTACGTTTCTAGCATTTGTAGACTTAGAGAAAGCTTTTGACAATGTTGACTGGAATACTCTCTTTCAAATTCTAAAGGTGGCAGGGGTAAAATACAGGGAGCGAAAGGCTATTTACAATTTGTAAAGAAACCAGATGGCAGTTATAAGAGTCGAGGGGCATGAAAGGGAAGCAGCGGTTGGGAAGGGAGTGAGACAGGGTTGTAGCTTCTCCCCGATGTTATTCAATCTGTATATTAAGCAAGCAGTAAAGGAATCAAAAGAAAAATTCGGAGTAGGTATTAAAATCCATGGAGAAGAAAACAAAACTTTGAGGTTCGCCGATGACATTGTAATTCTGTGAGACAGCAAAGGACTTGGAAGAGCAGTTGAACGGAATGGACAGTGTCTTGAAAGGAGGATATAAGATGAACATCAACAAAAGCAAAACGAGGATAATGGAATGTGGTCAAACTAAGTCGGGTGATGCTGAGGGAATTAGATTAGGAAATGAGACACTTAGAGTAGTGAAGGAGTTTTGCTATTTGGGGAGCAAAATAACTGATGATGGTCGAAGTAGAGAGGATATAAAAAGTAGACTGGCAAAAGCAAGGAAAGCGTTTCTGAAGAAGAGAAATTTGTTAACATCGAGTATAGATTTAAGTGTCAGGAAGTCGTTTCTGAAAGTATTTGTATGGAGTGTAGCCATGTATGGAAGTGAAACATGGACGATAAATAGTTTGGACAAGAAGAGAATAGAAGCTTTCGAAATGTGGAGCTACAGAAGAATGCTGAAGATTAGATGGGTATATCACATAACTAATGAGGAGGTATTGAATAGGATTGGGGAGAAGAGGAGTTTGTGACACAACTTGACAAGAAGAAGGGATCGGTTGGTAGGACATGTTCTGAGGCATCAAGGGATCACAAATTTAGCATTGGAAGCAGTGTGGAGGGTAAAAATCGTAGAGGGCGGCCAAGAGATGAATACACTAAACAGATTCAGAAGGATGTAGGTTGCAGTAAGTACTGGGAGATGAAGAAGCTTGCACAGGATTGAGTAGCATGGAGAGCTGCATCAAACCAGTCTCAGGACTGAAGACCACAACAACAACAACAACAGGTATGGCCAACACTTTTGTGATGGTTTATTACGATGAATTTCTATAGCAAATATATATATATTGTGAAGGTGTAGTTAAAACGCATAACTCCTAGACGAGGTACCTACACGATGAGTGCGGGTGAACACCACATATTTTTCTTACTACTCACTTTTGTGGCGTTAGTACTTTCTTGTTAAGAGACGAGTTATCCCAGAAAATTATTCCATAAGACATTGTTGAGCGGGTATACGCAAAACATGTAAGGAGACTGATTCCTTTGGTCCCAAAACTGGCAGTTATATTAAGAGCAAAGGGAACTAAACTGACTCACCAGATCAGTAACATACTTTTTGCAGTTATAGTTTTCATCAACGTATGTACCCAAACATTTGGATCATTTTACCCTGTTTGCTGACTCCTGTTTATGTGCTACGTCAACTGTTGGCATTTGTTATACATAACTTAATGTCACGTGTTTCCTAAAAAATCAGGGAGAGACCACTTTCAGAGAAACTCAGGGAGATATTTTCAGAGAATCACTTAATAATTCTACAGTCATCTGTTTCTTTCTCTCTAATGGGATTTATTACTATAGTCGTTATCATCTACAAAAACGCCCAGTTCTGATTGATGCATGTTACGTGGAAGGTCTTCCACATATGTACTGAATAGAGTTGGACGCATAACTGAACCCTTAAGCCTCTCTCTGTTTGCACAAGGAGGAAAGGTAAACTACTGTTGTGATTAAGTTGTGCAGCAGGGAGAGAGGGAATCTCGTGGTGGGAACTGGGGACAGATGTCAGACAGGTACAGATTGTCCCACTTAATTTTGCTACCTCATATATTTTCGAAATGAAAAAAATACGAAAATGCAATTGGCAAGGAATGCACCTACGTCAAGGGCTCACACAATCAACAGGAATTTACAATCCATAAAAGAAACAAACACCACTTTCAACACAAAGTTAGGCTTTTTTAAATGGCACGTTAATTTTTTTCTACCGAAATAAAATCTAGAGCTACATTCAGTGATGGCAATTGGTTTCAATGCCCTAAACCTCATATCTTCCGAATACTTACAGTTTAAAATAATGGAACTGGTGCCACAGTTTCTGCCGTAATGTTATAATGCTGTAATGCGGGTTCCCTGTACCGTACTGTAGCCAAACCTTGCTATGCACATTACGGCAGAAGCTGTGGCGCCGTTGCCATCCTATTAAAGTACAAGTATTCCAGAAGGTATGAGTTTTACCTCCAGTTTTCATTTATATAGAAAAAACGTGCTTCTGTTATTTGAACAAACGTAACTTTGTGTTGAAAGTGATGTCTGTTTACATTAATGGATTGGGCATTCCTGCCCATTATGCGAGCCCTTGACATTGGGGCATCCCAGGCCAACTACATTTTTCATATTTTGTGTCGTTTTGGAAATATATAAGGTGGCTACACTCTGTATACAGGGTGAAGAAAAAATACCGCACTTGGCGGTCGACGCTATTCCTCATCCCAGTTCAAGATAAAAGTATTCACCAACACGTTTAATAGAAATGAGATCTAGCCACCGAGGGTCTAGCAATGTTATAACTGCGTGCAGCATGGCCACGAACAAGTAGCATGAGCTCTGCACTCTGCTGGAGTTGTTCCAGTAGCTCACAGAGGACTCGACTTTACTGTGGTGAGGCGCGAACGTCCCGTTTGCGTCTCACCTGTTGTGTTGCTTGCGAGCGAGCGCGCGTTGTTTACTTCCGAGTAGCGGCTACTCAAACCCGCCAGGTTAGCCGAGAGCGCCGGCCAGAGTGGCCGTGCGGTTCTAGGCGCTACAGTCTGGAACCGAGCGACCGCTATGGTCGCAGGTTCGAATCCTGCCTCGGACATGGATGTGTGTGATGTCCTTAGGTTTAATTAGTTCTAAGTTCTAGGCGACTGATGACCTCAGAAGTTAAGTCGCATAGTGCTCAGAGCCATTTAGCCGAGAGCACTAACGCGCTGCTTCCTGGACTCTGGTAGGCGCGCCGGCCCTGGATAAAATCCGCCCGGCGGATTAACGACGATGGCCGGTGTGCCAGCCAGACTGGATGTGGTTTTTAGGCGGTTTTCCACATCCCCCTAGGTGAATACCGGGCTGGTCCCCACATCCCGCCTCAGTTACAAGGCTCGCAGACATTTGAACACTTTCGTACTATTCCATGGATTACACTAGTCGCAGACAGTTGGAGTACACTACTTCCAGCCCGGGGGGTACGGGGTGGCGGCAGGAAGGGCATCCGGCCACCCCTTCCACTAACATTGCCAAATCCGATTAACCATGAAGACCCTGCCTACCTGCGGGAAAAGGCACAATCGAAAGAAGAAGAAAGAAAGAAAGCGACTTACTCAGAGTCCGACTTCATTGACCATTTTCTTACCGCCACATCACAATTAAATTAACTTTTACGTTAGATTACGAACGACTGTAGGCATATGAAGTTGAACGTTTTGTACGGGATGAAATGCGTCTCCCGCCACAAGACTTTCTCGGAATACGTTTTTCAGTCCTTAGTACTACTGTGTACATAAAGTTGGCGAATGACGAGCTGTGCGCTGACGTTGTGCGGCGCCACGCTAACGATCTCGAGTTTGGATACTCTGACAGTCATATAGGGACTGTAGTGGTTGATCACGCTGGTTTTGGCCTACGAACGTTTGAAATACCATCGGTCGCTGTGGTGACCGCTTTTAAACCTTATGGCAACGTCGTCAGTCACGTGGCCAAAAACTGCAAGACATCCGAAACGTACCATGTCCTCAATGGTGTCCGTCAGATAAAAATTGAACTACGGAAACAAGTGCCTTCCTACTCGGTTATTGTCGGCTGCAGCGCTGTCGTCATGTACGATGGCGAGCAGCGCACCTGTTCAGGTTGTGGCCAAGAAAGCCATGTCCGTTCTGAATGTCTCCAACGTAGACTGGTTCAGACGCCGGTCGGAGATGTCGCTCCTCCTGTGGCGCCCATTGTGTTACCTCTGTCTTACACGTCTGCAGTGGTGCTGCCTGCTATGCCCCTTCTTCATCAGTCGGTACCCGTATCGGCTCCTCTCGATGGCGCGGTGGACGTTTTGCCTGTCTCCCCTACACTCCTGCCGGAGGCAGTACAAATGAACGACAACTGTCAGCAGGCACAAGCTGTCTGTCCCGACCCCATGGTTGTTGATCACGGAGCCGTACCTACCTCTCCCTTTCTGCGGTCAGGATACATGTCGGACGATAGCCACCCGCCATCCGACACGTAACAGCATGTTAGGAAACAACGGACGACGAGGAAACGGAAGAGACAACGCCGTACCGCTTCTGATGACTGCGTCCATCGGATGTGTGCACAGAATGATGACCCTGGTAATGATAGTGTGCTGTCCTCTGGCGCCCTGGCACCTGACGACGCGACGTTCTTCCGTGCCTCCATCTCAAGCCAGCGTCCACCTACGGACACCGACCTTCCCCCACCTGAGTCTGATGCGGTTGCCTCACTTTCTGTCTCTGACGCTACCCGTGGGCGCACGCATCTCTGATGATGTTGAGAGCGAAGTGTGGGTGTTATTCTGTCATTCTGTGCAACAGATTAATCTGAGATGTACCCTTTACCCTGTGGCTCCTGCAAGATGCAATTTCCACCCCACACTACTACAGAAGTCAGACAGACGCTCCTAACGTTCTAAAGAGAAATGCCTGAAAAACTTTCAGCAATAAATATCTTCTGGAGTCGTCCGCTGTAAGGAAATGACACAAAAATTCACAAAATCTCTTACGTAACTAGTGGGATACTTGGGTACTGGAGTAGTGCTAGTTAGTGTAAGAAAAACATGAAACTAACGAAAATTATTTTTTTTTTTTTGCAAAAATTCTGAGAAATCACAATGGTACTTTTTGTTATGAACTCAACAAGTTATTTCCGGGTTCTTCCCGGAAAGGGAAGTTACCTCTTAAGGATAGGACTCGCTAATGAAATTTCTATACAAAGTTTAAGATTGTTATTGACTTGGCAGAGTGGCTGAGAGCCGCACCTACTCAACTTGAATAATTATCCGTTAGAATGTTGCTAGGAACAGTCGAGGCTGTCGCGTGTGAAATGCAGTGAAGTGTACTGTTGTGGAGGAAATATGGGGCTCGCAAGAGCTGTAGCGCACAATACCGTAAACTGCAATGACTGCTGTCTGCGCCGCTCGCTGCTGGCAAATAAGATAACTCTCGTCCTATCTGGATTGACCTTCGCCAATCAAACTCTCCCTACGCCTTGATGAAGTCAAGGACTCCTTTTCGCCCCTAGTCCAACTATTGGCGTGGCCCACCGGTCAGATAACCAGTCCACCGCGATGCCACTCAAAAGTTCGCTCGCAGGCGTTTAAGTATAACTCTGTCCATTCACACCGCACAATAAGTGTGGCGGCCAACACAGTGAACAACGCATAATCGCAAGGACTCAATATAGAGTCGCACTCCGATTCGCTCTCAACAGAGATGGTCTCCCAGTGAAGTACTGAGGAGAAACTTGTTCCTCGCTCTTTGAGTACACATAAGAGCGCACACGCTCTCGTTACATGTTCTCGCTCCAAGAGCGACAACAGAATGGCCCCGCTCCACGCCAGATGTGAAGGGGTATATCTTTCGGTCTCTTCCATTACTCCTTCAGCTCAAGGCGTCAGGAATATCGTCTGCCAATCAGCATTGCTCTTCTAAAACGGGAGAATGACGTTTCGTTTAAGGCGACCAATCCGGAAATCTGTAGCATCGGCGTTTGGCGTTTGCTGTCTCCCTGTGAAAACCTCTGAAACTGCATGCTATGTTTGTAAAGAATGCGTTGGCTGGGCGCTCCCACACAATGTAGCGGAATTTGCTTCTAAGCCGAACACAGGGCCGTTCTCCCTTTCACTCGGGCAAATGCTGTCTGCTCTATGGGTGGTTGCCAGCTGACGTAGATAGGTTGAACCGTCATGTCTGGAATGTGTGTGTGTACGCCAACCTCGAGTATTTCAACCGTGGTCCACAATTGCGATTTACTTGTTATTTGCATATCGTTTACGTGGATTCATACAACATTGACTTTATCTTATCGAGTTTGGGTTTGAATGAAGCGTCTTGATGTGCGGAATATGATTGTGAGGGCGAGCTGTAAGCAGTGAAGGTCAGGAGACCACAACGTCTTACAATGTTCCACTGGACTGGCCCAGTGACACGTCTCTTTCCTGGATGGATGACTTCGATGCTCAGGATGAATACTGTGGAGGTGTACAGAATGATGGACTCCCCTTGGTGAGGTCTGCTCTGTCCACGTCACAGTGATGTGGCCTTCCATGGGGGCCTAACAGTGAGTTCCCTGGGCTTTCCTCGTGTTTGAATTGCCTGTCCCCCTGACGATGGCAGCTTTCCAGACTTATCACATAGCCACGGTAAATGTCAACACTGTTCGCATACGCCACAAACTGGCTTTACTCCATGACATGCTGTATGCCACGGACGTTGACATAGCTCACCTGCAGGAGGTGCATGTTGCAACTTTCTGTGTCCCCCATGGTCTTACAGAACATGTCTGTCATGCTTCCCCTACTTTCCTCCTACGTGATGGGATCCCTACTGAAGCAGTTCCCTATCTCCCTGATGCCAGAGGTATGGCTCTCACGTTTAGTGGCATCAGGATCGTCAATTCCTATGCGCCATCTGGTTCGGGTCGCCGCCATGAACGTTCCAACTTGTTCTCAGAGACAGTCATGCCTCTCTTCCTCGGGCAGCAGGATGCATTGATCATGGGAGGCGATTTCATCTGCACCCAGGCACCCAAAGGCCAACAACCACGTCACACTCCGTGCGCGGTGCTGGCGACATTCTCCAGCATCTCAACCTATTGGATTCTTGGGAGCATGTTCATGGCGACCGTCCAGGGTTTACACATTTCATTAGCCATTTGTTCCATCTGCAGCTATATTGTTGGTGCGGTGCAGGCTGCTGAAGTCTGGCCCCCTGTGTTCTCTGACCATGACGCATATATCTGTGCCATCAATCTCTGCCGCCGAAGGGTGTGAAGCGGCTGTGGACCATGGAAACTGAACACGATCCACCTTACTTCACCCAACTGCCAGCGGTTCATCGAGACCACGTGAGCAGCTTATCGTAGACGCCGTGATGCCTATCCGTCTGCCCTGTTATGGTGGGTGCTCTGTGCAAAGCCTGCTCTCTGCAAGGCATAGATTGGTTATGGAAGGGAGGTAGCAGTGTGGCGGCGACCGACTCATGAATTCTGTTTCATCATTCTCCGGGGTTGTCCTATAATGCCGTATTCGCCAGAGCGCCAGGCGATAGCGAAGCGTGCCAAGGCATTACTCACTTCCTTCTGCCATCGCCACCTTGAAGGAGCTATGCTCAGGGCGCGCGCACAAACGATGGATTAGTGCAAGAGCGTTCATCTATGTATGATGTCATAGTGGAACAACGCCACCGTCGGAGGAATTTGATTAATGTTCTTACAGCTGATGATGGTGCAGCGTTTTGATACTCAACAGGATATCGGGTCTGCCCTCCATGCACATTATGTCACGCTGTACTCTGAACAACGTCACCACCCTGCCAGCATTGGTTCAAATGGCTCTGAGCACTATGGGACTTAACATCAGAGGTCATCAGTCCCCTAGACTTAGAACTACTTAAACCTAACTAACATAAGGACATCACACACATCCATGCCCGAGGCAGGATTCGAACCTGCGAGCGTAGCGGTCACGCGGTTCCAGACTGTAGCGCCTAGAACCGCTCGGCCAGTCTAGTCGGCCACGTGGCACAGACACTTCCCGTTCCGCCACCTGTGGCCCACCGCATGCTAGCGGCATTGGGTTCAATTGTTTTCCACGGCTTGTTATTTAAGATAAGGTACGAAACCCTCACCCTCCCGCGGTGCAGGAAAGGTTTAGGTCTGTTTCATGTGCCTGACGAGTGGCAGCCCTTTTCATTGGCTCTCACACGACGTTGTGGCCCCGCAGTCCTACGTGCGCTTACCAGCCTATTGCTGGAGACCCTTGCACCACTCTCTCTAACAGTACCTATCCAGCTTTCGGAAGTCCCGCCGCCCTTCTTTTACTTCCGCCACTTTTTCCTTGAACTGAACTTCGCCAGTACTGTGATACTGCCGGCGCAATTGTCATCCACGAAGGCGATCTATGGTTTCCTTCAGTGGCGCTGGTCACCGAATGTGGTTGAGGGGAGCTTCCCCACGTCGACTGGCGTGCGGTTTGGCGATCGGTGTACGCTCCTTATCTTGCCACTAACGTCCAGTCTGCACGGTACCTTACTGTCAATGGGAAGCAAGTATGACGCTCACGCCTTCACCGGTTTCACTTCGCAGACATCCCGTTGTGTGTCGACTGTGGTATTATGAACACAGCCGAGCACCGCCTGGTGTGCAGATCGGCGAGAGGTGTCTGGTTCTTGGTGCTACAGATGTTGTCCCTAATTACACGTACGACTCTTCATTAGATACCTACTCAACTGCTCCTCTTTCTGGACGCGGCATACTTCCCGCAAGCAAAGACGAACTCTGTGTGGAGGATTTGTGGACATGCAGCACACTACTTGTTTGCTGCTGGCAAGAAATATATCCTGACGTTTGGCAGTTCCTTAATGACGCCACTGTGCAGTTGTCCGTAATCCAAAATACAGACAATTTTTCTCCCATTTCCTCTGCAGTGTCTTGCTTATCCCACCCCAGAGCTGGGGTGTTTCTGTCATGAAGAGTTGACCCCCGCTTCTTCCACACTAAGAACCGATATATTCACTGGCAATCGGAATTTTCTTCTTAGTCTGACGTCATCCTGCGCCCTCCTTCTCGCTAGATGCCTGTTTCCTGATATTCTTGGTGGTATTAACGACAGAAATAAATAAATAAAAATGAAAAAGAACGAGAAGAAAAATAAATAAATAAACGATGTTCATTGTCCTCTACCCCACGTTCCCTACACTTCCTTTGGTTCCTCGAGGGTGGGTACGGGACATTGTGGCCAGGTCTCAGAGTGCGACCCCTGCACACTTTGAGCGCTGGGAAGGTTCTTTAAAAAAATGCCCTTTCGCGGGTCCGAGTTAAAAAAAAAGTGAGATGGAGCAATGCCCTGAGGAATGGATATACCTACTCGCCGATGTTCGAGTCATGCGCGCGCCAAACTTCTTTTTTCAGGTAAAGCATCTAGTTGTTCCCAATTTACATCTCCACAATGTGGTATTTTGTATATTTCTTTCTGTTATTGTTATCTTTATTGAAACATTAAGATATAAGATGAACTTGTTACAGACGTAAACGACCACTTTGTTTCGTCCATGACGCAAACGAAGCCAACAGAAAATTACAGTGGATGGAATAAGATCATCTGTATCCAGTGAGGTACAAAAAACACAATAGGTATGCTACATTAGATATCACATTATGCTACACACAGTAATTCCATTCTGTACTTTTGACATCCAGGTTTATCATCACAGAGCTGGTAAATACACATACGAGTAATGATCACTTTAGCAAAGGCGTTCAAGGTAGGAATGAGATTTTCACTCCGCAGCAGCGTGTGCGCTGACATGAAACTTCCTCGCAGAGTAAAACTGTGTGCCGGACCGAGACTCGAACTCGGGACCTTTGCCATTCGCAGGCAAGTGCTCTACTATCTGAGTTACCCAAGCACGACTCATGCCCCGTCCTTTCATTCTGGAAAGATACCTTAGGCTGTGGCTAAGCCATGTCTCCGCAATATCCTTTCTTTCAGCAGTGCCAGTTCTGCAGGTTCGCACGAGAGCTTCTGTTAAGTTTGGAAGGTAGGAGACGAGGTACTGGCAGAAGTAAAGCTCTGAGGACGGGGCGTGAGTCGTGCTCAGATGATAGAGCACTTGCCTGCGAAAGGCAAAGGTCCCGAGTTCGAGTCTCGGTCCGGCACACAGTTTTAATCTGCCAGGAAGTTTCATGTTCAAGCTGGCTACCATGCATCCTTTAAGTGTCCCCACAAATAAAAATCTAGTGGATTAAGGTCGGGGAATGTCGAGGCCAGAACGTTGGACCTCCATGACCCATCAGTTTCCATGAAAGCGCTTTCTTTTAAACAGTTACACACATTAATTTTAAAGTATGGCGGTACATCATCATGGTGAAACCATAGCTATCAGTGAACGCCATGTGGAACGTTTTCTAATGCACCAGCTAAACGTATCACACAGGGAATCATTCAACTTGTCCAGCAATAGGTAAGACCCTAAAACCACTCCTTCCACGGTTGCAGCCCTCTGGGTTATGCCAAAGTATGTCTGAATGCCACATTCGTGGGTGACATGTGGGTTGTGCTCCGACCAATAATTCTGTTGTGGAGGCGAGTGAAGCTAGATTCTTCAGTTCACATCTCGTTATTTATGAAATGTTCATTATCTTCCACTCGGTGCAAAAGCCATTCACAAAATTGTCCTCGTCGAATGCAGTCCTCTGACAGCTAGTGTTGAGTTAACATGTAATTAATGGATGCAGTTCATCATGCAACACTTCAACAGCCAGTGTCTCAGTTATCAAAATTGCCTTCCAATTCCACCGGTACTTTGCCGAGGTGACTGGTGAATGGTTTCAAGAATCGCGTCTTGTGTTTGTGGAATACGTCTAGTCCTTGGACGACCTCTGTCCATTACTTGTAGACGAATTACCAATATCCAAATGTGTTGCTCCAGGCGATGAAAAACATTCTTATCGAGATGGCGCCTTTGAGGGTACTGTGCAGTACCGGGTGATCAAAAAGTCAGTATAAATTTGAAAACTTAATAAACCACGGAATAATGTAGATAGAGAGGTAAAAATTGACACACATGCTTGGAATGACATGGGGTTTTATTAGAACAATAAAAAACCAAAGTTTACAAAATGTCCGGCAGACGGCGCTGGACAGCAAAACGTCAGTGACTGCGCACGACAACCGTGTATGAAAGGAACTGTGATGAGAGAGAGAATCAGATGCGCCAGCCGTCGCAGCATGTTGACGTTACCTGAAAAGGCGCTTTTAGTGATGCTGTATTATCAGAATGAGGAATGTGCTAGTTCAGCGTTACGATCCTATTGCCATAGGAAGGGGATTCGAACGAGTAAAGGTCCGTTGACAAATGCAGCTGTGGCGAGAATGATTTCGAAGTTCGAAGCCACCGGTTGTTTAGACGATAGACCCCGTAGTGGCCGACCGAGCACAAGGCGTAATGGTGCTGAGGCAGTTCAGGAAGAAATGGAGACTGTAGCGGGTTCGTCTGTGCATGGGGAAGTCAGCGCTCGTGCAGTCGCACGTCGCACCGGCATTCCATACACAACTGTTTATTTGGCACTTAGGCGTACCCTCCTATGCTATCCGTACAAAATCCATCGGCATCATGAACTGTTAACTGGCGATTTAGTGAAGCGGAGGGCATTTGCGGTGTGGGCGTTTCAAAAGATGGCGGAAGATGACGATTGGTTGAGTAACATGTTGTGGACCGACGAAGCTCATTTCACGCTCCGAGGGTCTGTCAACGACCACAACTGCACAACATGGGCTACCGAAAACCTAGAACTGTCGTGGAAACTCCATTGCACGACGAGAAAGTCACGGTATGGGTTGGATTTACCACATCTACCGTTATCGGGCCTTTTTTTCTTCTAGGAAATGCGTGATTCTGGTTTTGTAATTGCTACCATGACGGGTGAGAGGTACGCCGATATGTTACAGAATCGCATCATCCCCAGCCTGGCTATAAACACCTGCTGGAACGTACGATGTTTATGCAGGATGGCGCTCCACCCCATATTGCTAGACGGCTGAAAGATCTCTTGCGCACGTCGTTTGGTGATGGTCGTGTGCTCAGCCGCCACTTTCGTCATGCTTGGCCTCCCTTGTCTACAGACCTCAGTCCGTGAGATTATTGGCTTTGGGGTTACCTGAAGTCGCAAGTGTATCGATATCGACCGACATCTCGAGGGCGGTTCTGGGCGCTACAGTCTGGAACCGAGCGACCGCTACGGTCGCAGGTTCGAATCCTGCCTCGGGTATGGATGTGTGTGATGTGCTTGGGTTAGTTAGGTTTAATTAGTTCTAAGTTCTAGGCGGCTGATGACCTCAGACGTTAAGTCGCATAGTGCTCAGAGCCATTTGAACCATCTCATCTACATCTACATCTACATCCATACTCCGCAAGCCACCTGACGGTGTGTGGCGGAGGGTACCTTTGAGTACCTCTATCAGTTCTTCCTTCTATTCCAGTCTCGTATTGTTCGTGGAAAGAAGGATTGTCGGTATGCCTCTGTGTGGGCTCTAATCTCTCTGATTTTATCCTCATGGTCTCTTCGCGAGATATACGTAGGAGGGAGCAGTATACTGCTTGACTCTTCGGTGAAGGTATGTTCTCGAAACTTTGACAAAAGCCCGTACCGAGCTACTGAGCGTCTCTCCTGCAGAGTCTTCCACTGGAGTTTATCTATCATCTCCGTAACGCTTTTGCGATAACTAAACGATCCTGTAACGAAGCGCGCTGCTCTCCGTTGGATCTTCTCTATATCTTCTATCAACCCTGTCTGGTACGGATCCCACACTGCTGAGCAGTATTCAAGCAGTGGGCGAACAAGCGTACTGTAACCTACTTCCTTTGTTTTCGGATTGCATTTCCTTAGGATTCTTCCAATGAATCTCAGTCTGGCATCTGCTTTACCGAAGATCAACATTATATCATCATTCCATTTTAAATCACTCCTAATGCGTACTCCCAGATAATTTATGATATTAACTGCTTCCAGTTGCTGACCTGCTATTTTGTAGCTAAATGATAAAGGATCTATCTTTCTGTGTATTCGCAGCGCATTACACTTGTCTACATTGAGATTCAATTGCCATTCCCTGCACCATGCGTCAATTCGCTGCAGATCCTCCTGCATTTCAGTACAATTTTCCATTGTTACAACCTCTCGATACAACACAGCATCATCTGCAAAAAGCCTCAGTGAACTTCCGATGTCATCCACCAGGTCATTTATGTATATTGTGAATAGCAACGGATGCTCGAGGGATGCTGAAAGACAACATCCGACTCCAATGCCTCACCATAATTCCAGACATGCTTTACAATGCTGTTCACACCATTATTACTCGACTACAGCTATTGTTGAGGAATGATGGTGGACATATTGAGCATTTCCTGTAAAGAAAATCATCTTTGCTTTGTCTTACTTTGTTAAGCTAATTATTGCTATTCTGATCACATGAAGCGCCATCTGTCGAACATTTTTTGAACTTTTGTATTTTGTGGGTTCTAATAAAACCCCATGTCATTCCAAGCATGTGTGTCAATTTGTACCTCTCTATCTACATTATTCCATGATTTATTCAGTTTTCAAATTTATACTGACTTTTTGATCACCCGGTATATGCAAGAGCAGCAGCAACTCGGTTGTCGAAAGCATGAGAATACTGACGCACTCATCATCTGTGTACTCCATTGGGAAGCCACCCTACACGAACTTTACAGGACCTCTTATGGTTGTGCCCTGTCCAGTTAGTAGACACATGCACACAATTTAATGAATCGCACTGTCATGTGAGACGCTGTTACCATCTGACAAAATTATGTCGTTTTTATAAATGACGAGAACTAGGGAACGGATGTCTAAAATATTAAAAAGGAATCTGATAAGGATTCAGACCACAGCTCCATGGTGGATATGGGTCTGATGTCCTAGAAGTCTACTCAGTGAGCTACAATGTCTGCTACGGCAGTGCGGGGTGATAACATCTCTCTCTACATTCTGATACACGGCACTGGGTGACAGTGATGCCAGATCCTCATATTCATACATGTGTTTTCAAAATGCATCCGATCTAAATCTGGATGAGGAATCGCGTGCCGACCTCCAACTGTGACATTTTTTCTTCACCCTGTTTTACAGCCATGTTAGTGTTGTGCTAGTGATGGAGAAAAGGAGTGCTCCTGGAATTTGTTACAAACACCACACGTGCCAGGATGACCCGCCAGGGTAGCCGAGAGTGCTAATTCGCTGCTTCCTGGACTCAGGTAGGCGCGCGAGCCGCAGATCGAATCTGCACGGCGGATTAACGACGAGGGCCGGTCAGCCTCGATGTAGTTTTTAGGAGGTTTTCCACATCTCGTTAGGTGAATACTGGGCTGGTCCCCACATTCCGCCTCAGTTACACGACTCACAGTCATTTGTAGATGCTCGCACTATTTCATGGCTTACACTAAATGCAGACAGCTGGAGTACACTGCTTACGTCCTGGGAGGTTCGGGATGGCGTCAGGAAGGCCATCTGGCCACCCTTTCTTTGCAGCTAACACTGCCAGATCCGTACAAACACGGCCTACCCCTAGTTGTCGTGGGACAAAGGCCGAAAGAAAGAAAACTGCATGTACCAGGATGATGGATCGTTCCTTTTCTGAACTGATAATGTTTAGCATGGAGAGCTGCATCAAATCAGTCTCAGGACTGAAGACCACAACAACAACAATGTTTCTCGAAGAATCAACGGAGATAAAGTGAGAAACACTATTTCAGCACTGTTCTGTGATGGTGCTTATCAACCTTAGCTACAAGGCAGAGTGTAAAGTGCTGTTGTGCCAAGGGAAAGGCACAACCTCTAGTGAGCAGCCTGACAGACAAGCAAATCTAAGTTATTCAGTGATTGCTATTGTAACAGTATTTCCGATGGCAATCAGCAATAAATCTGCAGTTCACCAGGGTCACAGCTAATTATTTCTAGAACTGTGTGGTAATTCTGTAATGAATTAAAACTCTGCAAGTCAGATTCCATGAAGAGGCATCACTTATTACCACCTGCTCCTAGTGGACACCAATGCTTACAGGTGGTTACAGATTAATAACTACACTACTGGCCATTAAAATTGCTACACCAATAAGAAATGCAGATGATAAACGGGTATTCATTGGACAAATATACACTCCTGGAAATTGAAATAAGAACACCGTGAATTCATTGTCCCAGGAAGGGGAAACTTTATTGACACATTCCTGGGGTCAGATACATCACATGATCACACTGACAGAACCACAGGCACATAGACACAGGCAACAGAGCATGCACAATGTCGGCACTAGTACAGTGTATATCCACCTTTCGCAGCAATGCAGGCTGCTATTCTCCCATGGAGACGATCGTAGTGATGCTGGATGTAGTCCTGTGGAACGGCTTGCCATGCCATTTCCACCTGGCGCCTCAGTTGGACCAGCGTTCGTGCTGGACGTGCAGACCGCGTGAGACGACGCTTCATCCAGTCCCAAACATGCTCAATGGGGGACAGATCCGGAGATCTTGCTGGCCAGGGTAGTTGACTTACACCTTCTAGAGCACGTTGGGTGGCACGGGATACATGCGGACGTGCATTGTCCTGTTGGAACAGCAAGTTCCCTTGCCGGTCTAGGAATGGTAGAACGATGGGTTCGATGAAGGTTTGGATGTACCGTGCACTATTCAGTGTCCCCTCGACGATCACCAGTGGTGTACGGCCAGTGTAGGAGATCGCTCCCCACACCATGATGCCGGGTGTTGGCCCTGTGTGCCTCGGTCGTATGCAGTCCGGATTGTGGCGCTCACCTGCACGGCGCCAAACACTCATACGACCATCATTGGCACCAAGTCAGAGGCGACTCTCATCGCTGAAGACGACACGTCTCCATTCGTCCCTCCATTCACGCCTGTCGCGACACCACTGGAGGCGGGCTGCACGATGTTGGGGCGTGAGCGGAAGACGGCCTAACGGTGTGCGGAACCGTAGCCCAGCCTCATGGAGACGGTTGCGAATGGTCCTCGCCGATACCCCAGGAGCAACAGTGTCCCTAATTTGCTGGGAAGTGGCGGTGCGGTCCCCTACGGCACTGCGTAGGATCCTACGGTCTTGGCGTGCATCCGTGCGTCGCTGCGGTCCGGTCCCAGGTCGACGGGCACGTGCACCTTCCGCCGACCACTGGCGACAACATCGATGGACTGTGGAGACCTCACGCCCCACGTGCTGAGCAATTCGGCGGTACGTCCACCCCGCCTCCCGCATGCCCATTACACGCGCTCACTCAAAGTCCGTCAACTGCACATACGGTTCACGTCCACGCTGTCGCGGCATGCTACCAGTGTTAAAGACTGCGATGGAGCTCCGTATGCCACGGCAAACTGGCTGACACTGACGGCGGCGGTGCACAAATGCTGCGCAGCTAGCGCCATTTGACGGCCAACACCGCGGTTCCTGGTGTGTCCGCTGTGCCGTGCGTGTGATCATTGCTTGTACAGCCCTCTCGCAGTGTCCGGAGCAAGTATGGTGGGTCTGACACACCGGTGTCAATGTGTTCTTTTTTCCATTTCCAGGAGTGTATTATACTAGAACGGGCTTGTGATTACGTTTTCACTCAATTTGGGTGGATAGATCCTGAGAAATCAGTACCCAGAACAACCACCTCTGGCCAAAATAACGGCCTTGATTCGCCTGGGCATTGAGTCAAACAGAGCTTGGATGGCGTGTACAGGTACAGCTGCCCATGCAGCTTCGACACGATACCACAGTTAATCAAGAGTAGTGACTGGCGTATTGTGACGAGCCAGTTGCTCGGCCACCATTGACCAGACGTTTTCAATTGGTGAGAGATCTGGAGAATGTGCTGGCCGGGGCAGTAGTCGAACATGTTTGGTATCCAGAAAGGCCCGTACAAGACCTGCAACATGCGGTCGTGCATTATCCTGCTGAAATGTAGGATTTCGCTGGGATCGAATGAAGGGTAAAGCCACGGGTTGCAACACATCTCAAATGTAACGTCCACTGTTCAAAGTGCCGTCAATGCGAACAAGAGGTGACCGAGACGTGTAACTAGTGGCACCCCATACCATCACGCCGGGTGATACGCCAGTATGGCGAAGACGAATACACGCTTCCAATGTGCGTTCACCGCGATGTCGCCAAACACGGATGCGACCATCATGATGCTGTAAACAGAACCTGGATTCATCCGAAAAAATGACGTTTTGTCATTCGTCGTTGAGTACACCATCGCAGGCGCTCCTGTCTGTGATGCAGCGTTAAAGGTAACCGCAGCCGTCGTCTCCGAGCTGATAGTCCATGCTGCTGCAAACGTCGTCGAACTGTTCGTGCAGATGGTTGTTGTCTTTCAAACGTCCCCATCTGTTGACTCAGGAATCGAGACGTGGCTGCACGATCCGCTACAGCCACAAGGTTAAGATGCCTGTCATCTGGACAGCTAGTGATACGAGGCCGTTGGGATCCAGCACGGCGTTCCGTATTACCCTCCTGAACCCAGCGATTCCATATTCTGCTAACAGTCATTGGATCTCGACCAACGCGAGCAGCAATGTCGCGATACGATAAACCGCAGTCGCGATAAGCTACAATCCGCCCTTTATCAAAGTCGGAAACCTGATGGTACGCATTTCTCCTCCCTACACGAGGCATCGCAACAACGTTTCACCAGGCAACGCCGGTCAACTGCTGTTTATGTATGAGAAATCGGTTGGAAACTTTCCTCATGTCAGCACGTTGTAGGTGTCGCCACCGGCGCCAACCTTGTGTGAATGCTCTGAAAAGCTAATCATTTTCATATCACGGCACCTTCTTCTTTCGGTTAAATTTCACGTCTGTAGCACGTCATCTTCGTCGTGTAGCAATTTTAATGGCCAGTAGTGATCATTTACTTGCAATAAGGCCTTTAGGTAACTAAAACTGATTGTCGGAAATAGATTTTTTCTGACGAAATTACATGTTAAAGCCTGAATCGACTTTGCTGATCCAGTCAAATATGATTTAACGATCGCTAGCTGTTTTACACGAAAAGGCTTTGGAAATCGGCGGTTCCAACTTATTATTTAGTCAGCATGATGGCTGTTTCTCTTCAGTTAAAAATAGGAGATGGATAACTTCTTGCTCAGTCTAATATTTCTTATGTACATTTATACGTTTTAAGAAACATTAAAAGACTGCAGACTACAAATTACATTAAAACCGGTGATACCGATGTTGTTGTGATAGCTTATGTCAGACCTGCTCAGGAGACAGCTATGCGAGCACCGGCTTTCACGCTCGCTCACCGCCTAGATTGTGAGCGCTCGCGGTAAAATGGGACGGTCAGACGTCATTATGTTCAGCAGGGAAATGCAAAGTGTGCGGTGTCTTGAAAACATTGACGGTTGTTTAGTTCGCCGAAGCTTTAGACGCAAGTTTATATACCTTGTGGCACAGTGCTTAAAGTGAAGATTGCACATTTTAAATCGATGAAAAGCGGCATTATGGGCGGGTCAGAAACTTCAAAGTGAAGATCGGACATTATCAACACCAATGTACAAGACGTCAATGTGGTATGCCTAGTCACAGTTAGTTAACACGTAGATAACTAAAACTATACGGGGAAGAACATGATTAATAAGTTTTCCCCAGTCTTGAGTGTGTGGGAGGCTTACTTGCACTCCAGTCACTTTTTGGGTATTCTTATTACCCCAATAGACAAACTGCAGAACGTTGTTAAACCCCACACAACAGTTTTTCGTTGATTGACACCATATAGAAGCGATTGGCACAGAGTGCAGGAGGACATATTGTAAATATTGTTTGTTCAAATGGCTCTGACCGCTATGCGACTGAACTTCTGAGGTCATCAGTCGCCTAGAACTTAGAACTAATTAAACCTAACTAACCTAAGGACAGCACACACATCCATGCCCGAGGCAGGATTCAAATATTGTTTGTTGGTGAGAAGTACACTAACAGTCTTGTACAGGATCAAACACACGATCCATTCTGTAGACAAAAAAATGGTTCAAATGGCTCTGAGCACTATGGGACTTAACATCTTAGGTCATCAGTCCCCTAGAACTTAGAACTACTTAAACCTAACTAACCTAAGGACAGCACACACATCCATGCTCGAGGCAGGATTCGAACCTGCGACCGTAGCAGTCCCGCGGTTCCGGACTGCAGCGCCTAGAACCGCACGGCCACCGCGGCCGGCATTCTGTAGACCTCCAGCCTGGTAATACCATGGTTTTTCCAAGGAAGAAGAATAAATGTATCACTGTCTCATGTCTGGACACTTATTAAAATCTCTAACATCGTTACCATACCTTTGTCGACTTCGGAACTTGTAATTTGACATTTCAATTTGATATACACATTTACTCTGTAGTTGGAGCTCAACCACGTTAAACAGTCAATCCCAACTTTCTTATCGTTGTCCACAATCATATTACTGTTTCCCTGGCAGTCTGCTTCCGCGTAGAATTCGTGGTTTGATATTAGTCAGTCACACGTCTGCATTTTGTTAAAAATCCCGATAAAATCTTGTGTTCTGTTCAAACCCAAAAGATTGTTTACACTATGCTGTTGCAATATACCTGGCCGCTTTTCCGTTTAGATCATCCATTTTAATGTCAGCTTATTCCACTTTACATGGTATAGTTACAGTATCTCTACAGGACCCCCCTTCGAAATAATTTCCAGAGCTTACTCGCCGATTTTTTTCCAATATTTCTCTTCTCATCACACTTTCATTTCCATATAGGAGAAACGGTAGCTCTGTCTTCAGACAGTGTCTCGCAGTGATGAACTTGTTAAATTTACTTTGTAGACAATAGTTAAATTTCCCATACATATCCTTCTTTAACATTGCTGACCACCCTTTTTCTAGTCGCTCTTGACTGTCCACTTTATCACAGATTTTAACTATCATAATGTTATCGCAAAATGGTTCTGTAATGGGTGCAAGTGCATTTAAATTTTTCTTTCTAAGGAGTATACCATTTTCAGTGTCATTGACAATGCAAGTAACAAGAGTATCCAGGTTCTCCAGAATTAACGATTAACCAAAATGTGCCTTGGTTGCCCTTGTTTTCCTCCCAAATAACTGAGGCGTGTTTAGCATTTTGGAGGAATCCATGCTGGCCCCTTCCGGGGCCACAGAAGACTGATACCCTCACTGCAGAGCACAGGTGTCGAATGGAGAGAAACCACGTGTGATTGATAAATAATACAGGTACTTTTGAGCACTAAATTAATTATGTGCATTGACATGGTATTATGCCAGTGTGTGAGTCACATGTCTGATGCGAATGCAAAGCCAAAACGACGCCGGCACAACACCAGTGTAGCTCTGTAAGACCATTTGAATACTTTTGGGCAAAAGAGAAATTAATTTGTTATAACAAATACTTAATCACTGAACTATAATCGGGAGCATAGTGCTAAAAACAGTGGGAATCCATTCATCCTCGAAGTACAGATGGTAAATGGTAGCACTTGCACAACTAAACTATAAAAATTGAAATTGCTTGAAGGGTGTTTGGTCACGCTAGTACGCCACTGTCCATCCCACGTTTTTGTAAAATGCATAACATTGGCTACAGGGGAGTGGGGGGGGGGAGGTAGTTTTGGGAATGGTGTCATTGCCCAAGTATTGAATGCTGGCATCGGCTATTCCAGGAAAACTTGATCCTGCCATCAGAGTTTGCAGGAATGCTGACGCCAGTGTCAATGATTTGTCCCAGAACCTTCTTAGATCCCCTACTCAGTAGGGCATCTTAAATTTCAATCCAGAAAAAAGGCTTTCATGCGTATTTTATCTTTTCTGTAGGGGCAAAGCAGATAAAACAGGAGATATATTCGTCTCGTCTTCCGTGTTACTGATATCAATATGTGTAATGTACATTTGATTTGTTTCAAACAACTGTCATATGTCTCGTCGATAAGAAAGATATCCATTTTCACGCGGGATTTGCTGCGCTTCTTCACAACTGAACACTAGGATTCTTCTTCAGATCGATACCGAATACAGCAATGGTGGCTTATGTTACATTTTTTATGCTGAAGGTCAAGTGCTAGTCCCTGTACTAAGCATTGATCCTCTATGAACGTTTCGATACGAGTTTACATACGATAACTTCACCTTGTGGAACGAAGCATTCTGAGGATTCGAGGGCGTGTCGCAATGACACCCGCCCTGCCTTTAGCTTCTAAACGAAATTCTGCCACGAGGCTTAGACAAAGAATACTGAACAGGAACACTACACATTCCTTCGTTAATATGTTATCGCTGAGATCTCTGCATGCGAAATTTGTTTCGGGATAGAAAGTACTTCATGGTAGGTGACGTAAAGCAGATCCGCACAAGGCTGTGCATTCTCTTTGGCGTTCCGGCACCTAGCAGGAAGACGTTGCTTAAGCAATCTGGACGAGTTTCAAGCGGTTCTACCTCAGGGATACAATTCCACACTGCTGCTTAGTGGTCGAAATATGAGCTTACCGAATTTCGGGCCTTATTTGTGACTAAATCCAGGACTTTCTAAGAGACAGAACTCAGTAAGTTTTTCTTATACATTGTATATTATATATATGTGTGTGTACTAGTGGAAACATCAGATACTGTATGACACTTTTTGATGACTAGATGCAGAAATACCTGCAGAGAACCGATGACTAGTGCATGGAATGGGAGTTAACTACGAACTTGAATAAACGTAACATACCTCGACAGTTCAGAGAGTGTTCAGAGATTAATAAGAAGTAGAAAAAAATTAAGATGACGGTTTTAATTCTTCGTGATTGTACATAGTCTCCCTCGTACTTGAGTACAGCGCACAGAACGTTCATGAAACCATGAGAAATAGGTAGAAAATTCCCTCTTTGAATGCTGTTCATCTCGCGCTAATATTGGCTTTAATGTCGAAGCGTTTAACCTTCATGTGAATTTCTGCAGTTTGTCGGTTTTTTGCAGGTTCGCATTGATAACATTAAATTTCGTCACCTTTGATGATTTTTTCCAGACAAGAGTTCTTTCTTTTTTCTAGTCGTGGAGGGGAGGGGAGGACGTATGTGGAGTGGGATGGGATCAGTGTATTCAGGACATGCTTTGCATGCTTTCCTCTCTTTGTCCGCAGCTCGTGGTCTAGCAGCTAGCGTTGCTGCCTCTGGACGACGGGGTCCCGGGTTCGATTCCCGGCCGGGTTGGGGATTTTCTCCGCCCAGGGACTGGGTGTTTGTCTTGTCATCATTTCATCTTCATCAGTGACAGTGAAACTAGCGAGATTGGACTGAGTAAAGATTGGGAAATTGTACGGGCGCTGATAACCGCGCAGTTGAGCGCCCCTCAAACCAAACCTCTCAACCCTCTCTGCTTTTCTCTTCTTCAAAACATCCTGCAGAATGTCCTGAACACTTGATTTAGAGATGTTGCTCCATCGCGAGACACCAACGATAACATGATAATAAGGCCGCAAGCCCACTACTTAACACTGTCCTGCCTGCTCAGAATTCAGTGGTGGAATACACATCTGTTGTTTGCGGCTGTTAGTTCAAAGCTCCCACCGTAGTTATTGCGCTGACGTCGCTTCTGCGTCAGGAATAAAATCAATCTAGGAACTCTTCGGACGGATGGTGTATTATTCGTAAATACGTTTGTGGGGAAAAATCACTGGGGACAAGAACAACTGTAAAATACCTAGGAGTAGCCGATCAGAGCGACCTAAATGGAATGACCACATAAAACTAATTGTAGGAAAAGCAAATGCCGCGCGGGATTAGCCGAGCAGTCTAAGGCGCTGCAGTGATGGACTGTGCGGCTGGTCCCGGCGGAGGTTCGAGTCCTCCCTCAGGCATGGGTGTGTGTGTTTGTCCTTAGGTTAATTTAGGTTAAGTAGTGTGTAAGCTTAGGGACTGTTGACCATAGCAGTTAAGTCCCACAAGATTTCACACACATTTGAATTTTGAAAATCAGATTCCAAGCTGAGATTCATTGGAAGAATCTCAAGGAAACGTAATTCACTCACGAAAAAGGTAGTTTACAAAACAGTTGTTTCACCGATTTCTGATTACTGCTCATCAGTCTGTAATCCATATCAAGTAGGATTAACAGAAGAGATAGAGAAGATCCAAAGAATAGGAGCGCGTTTCGACACAGGATGGTTCAGGAAGCACGAAGAAGGAAGGAAGATTAGGTCTTAACCCCCCGTCGACATCGAGGTCGTTAGAGACGGAGCACAAGTTCAGATTCTTTGAAGGATGAGGAAGAAAGTAGTAGCTGGTGCCCTTTCAAAGTAGTTTTCCTGGAGATTTATGGAAATCACAGAGAATCTAATTCTGGATGGTCGGACGCGGATTTTAACTGTCGTCCTCCCGAATGCGAATTCAGTGTGCCAAGTTACTGAGCGCGAGAACGTTACAGAGCTGTTCAGCAAACTCCACTGGCATTCGCTGCAAGAGAGGTCACTGCTGAAATTCCGAGACCTTACGTTCGAAGAAGGGTTGGGCAAAATACTACTTTCTACGACACATCGCACCCCAACAAGAACAGTGACATGACTCAAAACACTTGAAAAAAAACACGACCTAAATAATTCTAAAAAACTTAGACTGAAATAATATAAGCTGCCTTTAAACTCCAAGTAAGTACAGTGGCAAGTAAATTCCATTATATTTTTCGTGCACATTGGGCACTTCACACGTGTTATTCAGTGACAAATTAAAAATTCCTGTTTTTTGACTCATGTCTCGCTAAATGACCATGGCGTAAAAATCAGAGAAGTTATCCACACGGAAGTTTATCGTCAGTCGTTTTTCCCATGCACCAATGCGAATGGAACAGAGAAGAGGAAAAATTATAGTGATTCCAGAAGTACCCTCTGCCACACATCGCGAGGTGGCTTACGAAGTATAGATGTAAGATTTAGATCGCTCCAGACGAACTTAATTTCACGTAGTTGTCGCGGCCTTCTTCCGTCTGTAAGTTGTTTCTACCGTTCACCAAAAAACTAACGTGCTATAGGTCTCTGGCAGTGTGCGCCTAAGCTCAAGGCACACGATGTGATGGTTATAGTATTCATAGATTGGCCAACGAACTGCATGTTTCTTTAATTGGGCAGGAGTTTAATCTTGGGCGTTATTCCTTCTCGCCATTTTATTGCAATACTTATTTCAGAAATCTCGAGTAGTTGTCATCTATGCTGTGTATCTTTTCCGTTGCGTGAGTGCTACGTGTAATGAGTGTTATGTCGTTAGCAAATTCGGTCATCTTGTCGTAGTAATGAAATGTAATTGCTGGTATGGAATTGTTCTGATCGTGTTGGTTAGATTGCGTCGCCTTTTTGGGCAGTCTATCGTACAGATGTCTTGTGCATACTAATCCCGATAGTCTAATGCCATTTCATGTTAACTGATTCTCCCTTAGCTTCATGGTAAAACAATTTCATAGTTGTAACTTAGCGCAAAATTGTGGATGTTTTTCAGTATTACTTTATTTCGTTACCAATTTCTCGAATTAGAAACAAATCATCAGATTTTAACTGACTGGCGTCGTCAAAGAGGGTAGAATTAAGGTGAAAAAGCTGTGACACATCGAGAAAGAGGTACAAACCCAGAGTAAATTTTATCTTTGCCAGTACAGTGGTAACGAAATTGAAAATATTACACACTAAATTAATACATAGGGAACAAACCATTAAAACAGTGACACTAAGCATCACAAAATAGTGTGTGTGTGTGTGTGTGTGTGTGTGTGTGTGTGTGTGTGTGTGTGTGTGTCCTCTGTGTAACGATGAGGGGAAACATAGGAGACAACATTAGCGAAGAATTACACTCAACGGAAGAGAGGATGTTCGTGTGATAAAATCGACTAGTAGCCAACGTTACAAGTTAAATTAAATTTTTTAAAAAATGTTCAAATGTGTGTGAAATCGTATGGGACTTAACTGCTAAGGTCATCAGTCCCTAAGCTTACACACTACTTAACCTAAATTATCCTAAGGACAAACACACACACACTCATGCCCGAGGGAGGACTCGAACCTCCGCCGGGACCAGCTGCACAGTCCTCGACTGTGGCGCCTGAGACCGCTCGGCGAATCCCGCGCGGCTAAATTAAATTAACAGTCACAATAAAGTACAATTAACATAAGGAAAAAGTACTGAAGAATAGCTTGAAGAGTTGTTACAATGGAAAGGACGTGCAGAAACATCTAGCGCAGGGGCGGGCAAACGTTGCACGCGGCTCATGAGCGCACAGCGCTGCACGTGTGCTGCTCGTGTGCAATCGTCGACTGGGGCACTGGCGACAGCCGGCAGGTTGCGGCTGTGTAGTGCCAGGCTAAGCTGCGGACGTTGATGTGTAGCGACCACTACGTAGTGAACGTTGTATTTCAAGAACCGGAAAATGCAGAGTGGCCAAGGAAACGGAGAATCGTAGATTTGCTATCTTTTAAAAAGTAATGGGAGAATCATTTTTTCTTTGTGCAAAAACGTGAAAATTCGAAATGTTTAATATGTGGCAGTATTATCGCTGGTCAGCAGAAGTTTAGTATTTAAGGCCATTATAACAAATTTCACAAGGACGAGTACAATTTATTGTTGGATTCTGAGCGGATGGGGAAATTCACTGAGCTTAAGAAGTGCGATCTGACGATACTAGATGAATCTCTCGTAGCTGCTGTGGTCACGAGATATCTGAGACTTCCTTTCGTCATGTCTCTCGTCTAACTGATTTAACATTTTATGGAGCACTGTTTTCAATTTTTCAGGACGACAACAATAATAGCCCAGCGGTACGTGCAAGTTATAAGATTGCGCTTAATATAGCGAGAGCTGGAAAACCATTTGCTGAATTAGTAAGTGTCGGTTAAGAGCAAACATCAGTGATGAAAATTTAAGTAACTGTTTGTGTTTGTCTGTATGTAGAAATTTTGTTCCATTCCACCTGTGATAATTAAATAAAACGTATCGTAGGTAATAGGTCCTCCTTCAAAACACGATGTCTTTCAAGCACTCCTACTAACCTTATTCCTAAGCAAGCTAGGAAACAAAACGCATTACCGAGGAAGGAGCGGAGAGACGGTATGGTGGGGAGGGGAGATAAGCGGGTGGCCAGCTTGCCCCTGTGTGCACGCAGAACACCTGTTAACCGCACGCGTGCAAGTGCACCGCACACGTGCAGGATTCCTGCCCGCCCCTGATCTAGCGTATTACATTAATACTGTGGAACATACACGGAAAAAAAAAATTGTGTGGCATTGATGTGCGGAAGGCCCCATCCGGGGGAATGCGGCCGCCGAGTTCCAAGTTTTATTTCAGGTGAAGCCACATTGGACGACTTGCGTGTCGGTGATGATGATGAAGGATGTTGAGGACAGCACAACACCTAGTCCACGAGCGGGGAAAATCTCCAATCCAGCCGTTGATCGAACCCGGGCCCGCTGCACGGTCGGCAGTTACCACTCAGCTAAGCAGGCGGACATATCATCCAGAATATTGCGCTTTTCATTTATAAATTACTGATACAGTTTATTTGTGGGAAAATTCCTAATGCCGGGGAAGCTCTAATTTAAGTTCTACATCCTGCACTGACTTCTACAGCGGTGCAGCATATTGGTCACCTACGATCTGCCATATGCTGGTATCGTACTCGGTCACTAGTCGAACGAACGTCGAATACATGGTGATGCCCTGCTAGGTTGGAAACGTCGACATTCGCTCAAAGACGTAGTAAAACACTGGGATGTCTGTCCAGCGACGTCCCAGAATATTCTGCCATATTAGTTGATGGGATGGAGCCACCGCAGGGTTCCAGTAGAGAGTCCGGCGGCAGATTCCTGGTAATTACCAGTCTATTTTTCGTGTCCATTTCCCGGTGGACAGCTAGTGTTGCGCAGGTAAGCTGAAGTCAGCAAACGAGCATCGTAGCATTCGTATATGGTGTGAGAATGTCACGTTTGCTAGATGGTCGGTGACACCATGTTGTTGTTGATATACAGTATACGTCACGAAACGGCAACGTTGCGTCAAACGGCTACACGTTCATACTTAGCGTAACGTCTCTCTCATTACTCGGTGCATTTATATGTATTTCACGACGTACCGAACATAGGTGGTAGGTTACACATGCGGGATTGTCATACCCGCAGAAAAAATGCGTCATATTTATCAGTGAAAATGCCGATAGTTGCATACACAAAGGGGAGATGTATTGAACACTAACAGAGAAACCCAACGTTGACCAGGTATTTTTTTATAACCGTGCGTCGACACCCGTACTATACAGCGCCTAGCCTTGTGCTTAGCGTTTGTGACGTCATATCCCGTGAACTGTTTGTCGTACAATGATATAATTTTGTAGGTAGAGTCAACGGCATATGTGGATACTGTTTGCAAAATATGTTGCGAATGGAGTTAGTAACAATGAAGTAATGAATTTAAACTTCACAAATGGTACGGCAGTTTTTCACGCACCCCAGTGTTAACGACATATCTCCTGATCTATGAGACAAACAATTATATAACGTTGTAGGTTCATTCAGCGGCGTATGTGGATAATGTCTGCGAAAGCGTACAGAATTAGTAGCAACGAAGTTATAAATTTAAACGTCTTGCACGATACGGCAATTTTCGCGCATCTCGTTATTTGACGTCATATCTCCTGAACTATGCGTCGTAAAATTATATATCTTTGTACATACATTCAGCGGCGTATGTCGATACTGTCTCCGAAAAGTGTTGCTGAGGCGTAGCGCGTATAACGATCCTGTCTTGGAGGTGGTTAAGTGGGAGATGCGTCTCAGAACTGGATAGTGACAGATGGTTCAAATGGCTCTGAGCACTATGGAACTTAACATCTATGGTCATAAGTCCCCTAGAACGTAGAACTACTTAAACCTAACTAACCTAAGGACATCACACAACACCCAGTCATCACGAGTCAGAGAAAATCCCTGACCCCGCCTGGAATCGAACCCGGGAACCCGGGCGCGGGAAGCGAGAATGCTACCGCAAGACAACGAGCTGCGGACGTGACAGATGGTGACGCGAGACTGGACGCGCACGTTGTTTATTTATCAGCCGATAAAGGACAATATTGGATAGGGGGACTGTGATTTTAGTTTCGATTGTGCCCACTAGAGTGCACTAAAGTAATAGAATGTTTTTCATAAACTGTTCTAGTATTTTCATTAAGTGTTATTATTTCTTTTTATGTATGTAAAATGTTATAAATGTGTTTTAGTAGTATGAATGATGCGTGAGTGTGGTTTAAGATTAATATGAAGATAATTGTTTAACGAGTTATGTAGTAGGATTTAGTGTGGGAACATTTCAAAGAAGTATGGATATGGACAAAGGGGATTTTTGTAGAATAGATTTGTAAAGTAAGTTTATGGTAAAGGGAAAGTTAATTCAGGTACAAATAACAATAGTATATAACTCTATGCATAAACTAAACTTCAGCATATTAGATAATTACGTTGGTAAAAAGTGCAGTCGTTAGGTTTATTATTTTGCGATTGGTTATTGATGAAAAGCGTGGATTGACGCGGGAGAGTTTTGCTATTGTCTGTTGAGTAAACTGACCAATGGTAAAGCAATATTCTTCGCGTGCCTTTCTCTGCTGGTAGATAAGACTTCGAGTATTTTAGAGAAGAGTGGGAGCCCAGCCATGAAACAGTTCGGACGTGTGTAGCAGTAGTTCCGATGGAAATGATAAGTTGCCGGATCTAGCAGTGTTTCAGACATCAAAAGTGTGGTAAAGTAACGGCATAATTATTCCGATGGGTGTGTAGAAATTTCGGAATTTTTAAGTGAATTTTGTGACAAGAAAAGACATATATTCCGCGTGGCGTATTGAGCAGGTCGGTGGCTAAAACCTGTGACTGCCTTTGGTACCGACAGACTTAGTATTTGGCGAGCGTTCTCAATCAAAGACAATCAGTATCTTTGTATCTATTACGTTTCCGGGAAATGCAACACCATAAACTTGCTAACGTGAGTGAAAGGGATTGTGAGTGACTATGTTAAAACTAGCACAGGGTTGTCAGTGATACTTGCGTGTACATGCAAGAATATATTAATTGAGGACAAAATTTCCAACCTTACATTTCGTGTGAAAATTTTCTCCCGAAACGTAGATTAGTGACTTTAATTGCAGCCTGGTTCACGTCGAAGTACAGTAGGTTTCGCACGGCTTCCCTACTGATGATATGCTGTGACAATGTTCACAGGTAGGTGCAGGTTCGTCGTAAAGGGACGGAAAGAACCGCGTCGCCGCATTGCGAATGGAGTTGGTAGAACGAGGTACTAAATTTAAACGTCTTGCATGATGCAGTAACTTTTCACTCATCTCATTGTTTATGAAGTCATATGTCCTGAATTATGTGTCGTACAATGATACAATTTTGAAATTACATTCAGTGATATATGCACACTGTAAAATTTGTCGCGAATACAGTTAGCAGCAAAGAAGTAATAAATCATAGCGTCATGCCCCACGCGGTCCTTTTCCTGCAGGAACAACGGAAAACTAGTTAGCGATAAACACATATCCGTTCATCATTTTGTAGGGGTTGTGTTACCGAAAAGAAAATTCGTATGGGTTTGAAATTATGTGTTAAGTCTGTTGCAAGTAACTAAGTTCTCTCATTCTCAAACACTGGATGAATGAAGTCTGGGAACCAACGCGTTGAGTGCTACGCTCCTTTTTCACCCCCACGCTTTTGATACGTAGGTGCTTCTTACTCCCACACCGATTGTCGCTGACAGTAAGGTATATGTGTACCAAGTTCGTTTGAAATTGGTCCGGTGGTTTAGGAAGAGACGTGAAAGATTCATACACATGTTAATACACATACGCACATACATTTTTACAATACAGGGTGACAATTACACTACTGGCCATTAGAATTGCTACACCAGGAAGAAATGCGGATGATAAACAGGTATTCATTGGACAAATAATTTATACTAGAACTGACATGTGACTACATTTTCACGCAATTTGGGTGCATAGATCCTGAGAAATCAGTACCCAGAACAACCACCTCTGGCCGTAATAACGGTCTTGGTACGCCTGGGCATTGACTCCAACAGAACTTGGATGGCGTCTGCAGGTACAGCTGCCCATGCAGCTTCAACACGATACCACAGTTCATCAAGAGAAGTGACTGGCCTATTGTGACGAGCCAGTTGCTCGGCCACCATTGAACAGACGTTTTCAATTGGTGAAAGATCTGGAGAATGTGCTGGCCAGGGTAGCAATCGAACATTTTCCGTACCCATGCGGTCGTGCATTATCCTGCTGAAATGTAGGGTTTCGCAGGGATCGAATGGAGGGTAGAGCCACGGGTTGTAACACATCTGAAATGTAACGTCCACTGTTCAAAGTGCCGTCAATGCGAACAAGAGGTGACCGAGACATGTAACCAATGGCACCCAATACCACCACGCCGGGTGATACGCCAGTATGGCGATGACGAATACACGCTTCCAATGTGCATTCACCACGATGTCGCCAAACACGGATGCGACCATCATGATGCTGTAAACAGAACCTGGATTCATCCGAAAGAATGACGTTTTGCCATTCGTGCACCCAGGTTCGTCGTTGAGTACAGCATCACAGGCGCTCCTGTCTGTGATGCAGCGTCAAGGATAACCGCAACCATGGTCTCCGAGCTGATAGTCCATGCTGCTGCAAACGTCGTCGAACTGTTCGTACAGATGGTTGTTGTCCTGCAAACGTCCCCTGATGTTGACTCAGTGATCGAGGCGTGGCTGCACGATCCGTTACAGCAATGCGGATAAGATGCCTGTCATCTCGACTGCTTGTGATACGAGGCCGTTGGGATCCAGCACGGCGTTCCGTATTACACTCCGGAACCCACCGATTCCATATTCTGCTAACATTCATTGGATGTCGACCAACGCGAGCAGCAATGTCGCGATACGATAAACCGCAATCGCGATAGGCTACAATCCGACCTTTATCAAAGTGGGAAACGTGATGGTACACATTTCTCCTTACACGAGGCATCACAACAACGTTTCACCAGACAACGCCGGTCAACTGCTGTTTATGTATGAGAAATCGGTTGGAAACTTCCCTCATGTCAGCACGTTGAAGGTGTCACCATCGGCGTCAACCTTGCGTGAATGCTCTGAAAATCTAATCGTTTGCATATCACAACATCTTCTTCCTGTCGGTTAAATTTCGCGTCTGTAGCACGTCATCTTCGTGGTGTAGCAGTTTAAATGGCCAATAGTGTATTAAAGTATATGAAAAAGAAGTAAATTAATTACAATCTACGGCGCGAACACACTTTATTCAATATGTAAACGTCACTATAGACATTGGGATTTAGGTTCGATGTGCCTGCCATCATTGGCGATGATGTGGCGCAGACGAATAGCGAAATCCTGCTTGACCCACTGTAGTGGCGGAACATCGACGCTGTCGATGACCTCCTGAATAGCTGTTTTCAGCTCAGCAATGGTTTTGGTGCTATTGCTGTGCACCTTGTCTTTAACATAGCCCCACAAGTAGGAGTCATATGTGCTCGGATCCATAGAATATGGCGCCAATAGAGGCCCATGCCAGTGGCCTCTGGCTATCTCAGAACCAGAAGGCGCTCCCCAAAGTGGTGCTGTAGGACATCCACCACTCTCTTGCTTCGATGGGGTCGCGCTCCGTCTTGCATGAACCACACCTTGCTGATAATGGGGATGAAATCATCTTCCACAGCCTTCACGTACCGTTCGGTAGTCATCGTGCCATCAAGCAACATCGCACCGATTATTCTGTGACTGGACATTTTCACACCACACAGTCACCCTTTGAGAATGAAAAGACTTCTCGATCGCGAAATGCGGATTCTCAGTCCCCCAAATGCGCCAGTTTCGCTTAATGACGAACCCACCCACATGAAAGTGAGCTTCGTCACTGAACCATAATGCGCATATAATTTCCCATCATGCTCCGCGGCCAACCGTGTCGTTTGAACGTCCTAACGCAAACCGTTCAGAATTTATGGCGATTTAATTTCATATAGTGCACTAATTGCAACCCTGTATGTATGGAATCCTGAGAGAAGTTAAATGTAAATTAATGCAGCTGAATAGGAAAAAGAATCCTGTAATGTTTGAATACTCTATTAGTAGTGTAGCGCTTGACACAGTCACGTCGATTAAATATTTGGGCGTAACATTGCAGAGCGATATGAAGTGGGACAAGCATGTAATGGCAGTTGTGGGGAAGGCGGATAGTCGTCTTTGGTCCATTGGTAGAATTTTGGGAAGATGTGGTTCATCTGTAAAGGAGACCGCTTATAAAACATTAATACGACCTATTCTTGAGTACTGCTTGAGCGTTTGGGATCCCTATCAGGTCGGATGGAGGGAGGACATAGAAGCAATTCAGAGGCGGGCTGCTAGATTTGTTACTGGTAGGTTTGATCATCACGCGAGTGTTGCGGAAATGCTTCAGGAACGCGGGTGGGAGTTTCTGGAGGAAAGGAGGCGTCCTTTTCGTAATCGCTACTGAGGAAATTTAGAGAACCAGCATTTGAGGCTGACTGCAGTACAATTTTACTGCCACCAACTTATATTTCGCGGAAAGACCACAAAGATAAGAAAGATTAGGGCTCGTACAGAGGCATATAGGCAGTCATTTTTCCCTCGTTCTGTTTGGGAGTGGAACAGGGAGAGAAGATGCTAGTTGTGGTACGAGGTACCCTCCACCACGCACCGTATGGTGGATTGCGGAGTATGTATGTAGATGTAGATGTAGATGTAGAAGATAGCAGATATCGATATACGTTACTCTTTTATTTGCTCTGGAAAAATTTTCTGGTTTCATTGCCGTTTACGGGTTTGCTGTTGAGATACCATCAGGAGCGATAGAAAATGGTAAAATTGTACTTGTTGTTTGTATACAATATAGTTGGAAGAATACATTATTCAAGTTGTCGCTGATCGGGGTAGACAGGTTGGGAAATTCAGTACACAGAACTGCCTCCTCATGGCACAACAACGGCTCCAGCCTGGTAGGCCATCGAGTCCATGTGGTCTTGCATGACAGGTAAGAGTAAGTCATTCCGTTCTGCTTCGACTCTGTACCGGAGTTCAACGATCGTAGGGGCGGGAGCCGAAGTGTTTGGTGTTTCAAGAGACACCATATCGAAGGTTTAGAGAGAATATAGGGAAGGAGGAAAAACATCATCAGCTAAGTCACTATGCGGACGAAAGTGCGTTTTGAGTGTTAGTGACAGGGGGCCATGAAGAGGATTGTGACAAAAAATAAGCGGACGACAGCTGCAAAGGTTACTCACACAAAAAAATCAGTATTGGCGGAAAAACAAAGTGACCACGGTGGTGGCCTTTCTCTACTATTCTATCGATCACTCTCCATAGTATCGCAGAGTTTACATCGGATCAATGTTAGTGATCTCTGTCCGAATCCATTCCCGTATACAGCTGAAAAAAAAATTAATGTGTATATGTACATGTTACAATCCAAATGCGCCTTTCGATACTCAGAAAGAACTTACAATTTAAGTAAGTTCTATACTTGTATGTTTATAAAAAATATTTAACGCAGTCTATGAAAACATCAGCAGCTACCGACTCCAGGAAGCACTCACAGCAATGAACGCCAGATACTGTACAGCCCAGTACACAGCACATTTGGATTACACGTACTCGGCTAACTCTTACCGAGGGGGCGGTATTGGCTACTAGGCTCATTGATATGTGTAAAGCGTTTCTCCTGAGAGTCGTCAGGTCCATTTCTTCTGCTGCCTCAGAAGATTTTTGCTTCTTCGTTTTTGCACTGCGTAGCTGGAGTCAGCCCGGACAAATAGTGCTCCTCATGTCTTTCTTGTGACTCCCAGTGTCGACGGAAAGCATCGATTTGTTTCCCATTATAAACAAAATGATTGTTATAGCTGTATTACCACGAGGTTTGAGGCGCCATATCACGGACTGCGCGGCCCCTCCCGCCGCAGGTTCGAGTCTTCCCTCGGGCATGAGTGTGTTTGTTGTTCTTGGCGTAAGTTAGTTTAAGTAGTGTGTAAGGCTAGGGGCCGATGACCTCAGCAGTTTGGTCCCTTAAGAATTCACACACATCTTGAAAGCTGTATTTTACATGCCCATTCGACAGAGCAGTCCCGGATTAGTCTAGTGCGCTCTTTGTTTTATCGATTGTATTAACAGGGGCAATAAAACTCTATGAATAATCAGTAACCTACCAGCGACAGCACCGCTCTGGCCCGCACTAACTGCTATCACTAGACACGCGCTACTGAGTCAGTGCAGGATTGTTGTCTATTCTTAGTGTCTTATATATATATTGGCCACGACATCTTGGTAGATGATTGTTGCAGTGTCTGTGTGTTTATGGGTTGCATTTTTTCATATGACTTGTCAAGCCAATGGCAGCACGGCATCTCTTGCCGCAATTGTCACAAGTGTATCTGGCTGCTGAGGCAGGAGCAGTGGTAGCATTGCGAAGCTTTTTCTGTCTTAATCTGTCTAACAAGCCTTCATCATGCTTCGACATTCCAGATGATATATCATCACGCCACTCTGGTCTCATGCTAGCTCGTGCCTCCCATCTGTTTGTGTCGATTCCAAAGCTCTCCATATCTCATTTACAGGAGTCCTTGAACCTCAATACAGGACGTCCTACAGGTCTTTTGGCTATAGAGATCTCTCCAAGCATCACCTCACGTGGTAATCTGTCAGGATCCATACGATGGACATGTCCCAGCCAGCGGAGTCGTCTCTGCTTCAAGATAGCTGAAATACTGTTGCAAAAATGGTTCAAATGGCTCTGAGCACTATGGGACTTAACTTTTAAGGTCATCAGTCCCCTAGAACTTAGAACTACTTAAACCTAACTAACCTAAGGACATCACAAACATCCATGCCCGAGGCAGGATTCGAACCTGCGACCTTAGCAGTCGCGCGGTTCCGTACTGAGCGCCTAGAACCGCTAGACCAGAAATACTGTTGCAGTTAGTTTTAGACAGCACTGCTTCGTTGGTCACTCGGTCCTTCCACGTTACTCCGAGGATGGATCTCAGGCACCGCATGTGGAAAGCATTAAGGCGACGTTCTTGTTTGGCATAGGTAGTCCATGTTTCCGATGCATACAAAAGGATGCTGAGGACGCAAGTTTGATGTACAAGAATTTTGGTGGTCAAAGAGAATTTGTTGTTTTACTAATCACGTGTAGAGAGTTTGCCAAAAGTTGTCGCAGCTCTTCCAATGCGAGCATCAATTTCCTTGTCAACAGACATGTTTGATTCTATAGTAGATCCAAGATAGCAGAAGTTATCTACGACTTGCAGAGTAGTGCCATCTTGTGTGATATTCGGCTTTGTGTTAGTACGCTGAACCATAATTACGGTCTTACTGCTGTTTACACTCATCGAGAATAGGTGGCATGCGTTACTAAATCTTGATACTAGCTCTTGCAGCTCTGGTTCAAATGGCTCTGAGCACTATGGGACTTAACATCTACGGTCATCAGTCCCCTAGAACTTAGAACTACTTAAACCTAACTAACCTAAGGACATCACACAACACCCAGCCATCACGAGGCAGAGAAAATCCCTGACGCCGCCGGGAATCGAACCCAGGAACCCGGGCGTGGGAAGCGAGAACGCTACCGCACGGCCACGAGCTGCGGACCTTGCAGCTCTTCTGTGGAGTTCGCAACAATTGCATCATCAGCATACAGGAGTTCACGAGCGACTATCTCGTAGCGCTTTGTCTTACTCTTCAGAAGACTGACATTGAAAAGCCTTCCATCTTTCCTAATATGCAGATGTACTCCAACATTGCATTTCTCAAAAGCCACTTGGAGCAGACCCGAGAGGGAAATTCCAAAAAGTGTAGGTGCCAACACACAGCCTTGTCTTACGCCACAGTTCATACTGACTGGTTTAGATGTACTGCTATCGAAGATTACAGAGCCACGCATATTGTCATGAAAAGATCTTATTAAAGACAGCAAAGTTGGGGGACACCAATTTTTTCCAGTATGCTGTAGAGTCCCTCCCTACTGGCGGTGTCAAAGGCTTTGTTGAGGTCAACAAAATCCACATATAATGGCACTCTGTGTTCGCGGCACTTCTCTTGTAGTTGGCGCAAGGTGAACATCATGTCACTTGTGGATCTGCCAGTTCGAAATCCACACTGTGACTCAGGGTAGATCCGAACAGCCAAGGTTTCCAGTCTCTTCAGGATTATCCTTGCATACGCCTTTCCAGCAATGCTCAAGAGAGATATTCCTCTATAGTTGTTACAATTACCTCTGTCGCCTTTTCCCTTATAGATTGTTACTATATTTGCATCTCGCCTGTCTTGACGTACTGTGCCTTCTTCCCAGCACTGCAGTAGGATTTGATACAATATTGGCAAAACGCAGTCAAGTTTGATGATTTCTGCTGGTAAGTTATCACGGCATGTACTCTTGCCTAACTTTAGACTTTTAAGTGCGAGTTTTAATTCGTCAACAGTGGGAGGATCATCAAACTCAGACATAACTGGGTAAGTTGGTAAAGTACCCAGAGCTTCTGAAGAAATGTTGACCTCTTCTGAGTATAGTTTAGCATAGTGCTGCACCCATCTATCTAGCTGCTGGTTTTTATTGTTGATTGGGTCTCCATTTAGATCTTTTATTGCAGCGAACTTTCTGCTTGTTGGTCCAATGGCCTTTTTGATGCCTTGATACATGCTACAATAATCTCCTTTGCCTCGGCAGATCTGAATAGTTTTACAAAGGTTGGTCCAATATCTATTTGCGCAATGTCACTCTCCACGAGGAAGCGAATATCGTCCTCCAAGGACGACCATAAGCAACAACGCGCGGCGGCTCTATGAGAAAGTGGATGCCTTGCGGGACACTGTCCATGGGTTACGCGACGTTGGGACCTTAGTGTGTTACCGTCCCTGTTAATACATATCGATAAAACAAATATCGGATAGACTAATTTTGGAGCGCTCTATCGTATGGGAACGTAAAATTGCCATTCAAAAATCATTTTTCTAACAGAAAACAAAGCGATATTTTCTGTGCAGACTTTGCGTCACATGAAAGACGTGCGAGAAGTAATCGTTTGTGCTGACCCCACCTACATAATTCAAAAACGAAATTGCAAAATCTGCTGTAACTCTAGAGAAAATGTGCCTGACGATTTAAGATAGGCCTGCCCCTCTCGCGTCCAGCCATAAAAATCCCGTTTCAATTTTTGAAAATTTATGATAGAACAAGAAATCATTTTTACAGAAATCCTGTCCTGAAATTTGGGTTTTTAAAACATAATTTCTTATAATCAAAGCAATAAAACAACGAGATTTAATACCAACAACTCGTGCTACTGCCTGTCCCCGTAGCAGTGACACTGCTCTCTAGTTCTGTTCGATACACACCTGTACAAGTCGATAATCTTCGTGACCATGGCGTCATGTTTTCAACTACTGCGAGCCTCAACGTTCAAACAGTTGTAACGTAGCTGCTGATCAACGTGTGTCCAGTAGTAATGAAGCATTTAGCAATGAATGACTATGAAGATATTCTCGGCCCATCGGAATCACCTGCAATTCCGACTTCCCGAAGAGTTACCAATATTGTATAACGATCACAACTTCGGAACGAACCTCAACTTGTCCTGGGTATACCCGCGCGAGCGCTCACACACACACACACACACACACACACACACACACACATACTGTCTCGCCCCATGCCGCTCTCCACTGCATCGCGTTGGTCACCCTGAAAGTAATCTAAATAAATAAAAATATAGACTTAAGTGCTCTGTTTCTGGTTGTAAGCCTGAGCTGTTATAATAAATGAACTGTCATAACGAAGCTTGTACTGTCGTAATGTGAAAGCCAAGTTATACTGTAAAAGTAATCAATTGTCGTAATGAAAAGGATCGTATCTCATATTGTAAAAGTTCGCAATCTGACTGCAAGAATTTTGAACAGAACAACTGCCTGAATAATTAACTTGGATATGAACTCTAGAGTACTTGGCTTTGCAAAATTTTATCACAAAAACTTTCTCTCAATAACATAAGTTGGCCCTGACTGAATAAATATAAAATCATAATCTTTTCTCCTTACTTCTATTCTGCGCAAATCTGGATAACGCGTTGCATTATTGCTCTGTCTTGTGCGCCGCTATGCCAAAGCTGCAAATTACTGTATATGCACAGAGACACTCGAGAGGTGCAATGGGTTCTCTGTTAACTGCAAATCGAATTGTTTATCGAACATACTTGGTTGGATGATTCATTAAAAAGAATTGTAAGAGAAATGTTCGTAAGAAAACGAAATATGCGCATAAATTATAACACTAAGTGTTTTTTAGTATATTGAGAAAAAGTGCTCATGACAGATTTAAATTTAATGAACTTCTCAACATCCAGACAATACACTTACCTATCTCTCAACAACTTTCAGTACAATAACCAAGTCAGTTCGCCGGCCGGTGTGGCCGAGCGGTTCTAGGCGCTTCAGTCTGGAACTACGGTCGCAGGTTCGAATCCTGCCTCGGGCATGGATGTATGTGATGTCCTTAGGTTAGTTAGGTTTAAGTAGTTCTAACTTGATGACCTCAGATGTTGAGTGCCATAGTGCTCATAGCCATTTGAACAAGTCAGTTCGATGGCGCAGCAATAGTGACAAAAAAAAAGTAACATCATTATTGTATTTACCTGACATTCCATTACATTTCTTCCTTCACAAATCAGTTTCATAATCATGTCGATTGAATAAAATGATAAACTGAGGCATTAAATTTGAATCATAATATCGCCATTGCTCCCTCACTTGCGTACCTGTAACACAGCTGAACTTCAACAGCTCTCTCTACCAAACTAAACAATGTCTGCTCTACTCATAGAGTAAATATCTCTGGAGTGAGCATTCACATGCGCAGAACAGATTTCGTGTTGTCAACATACATTGCCGGCCTGGTCACGTGATCTCGGGACGACGTGTGTTTGTCCATATAGCGCCCTGTATATTTAGAATGTCAGTACATCCCTAATACAGACGGATTCTCTTCGTACGTGTCATGGGTTATTTATATATGTTGCACAGACATTTTAACAGTATCCATTTGATTACGGGAATAAACCAGCTACTTAACTTTTAAGGGCAAGTGATATTGCATTCTGCTTCTTTGCAATAGGTGTCATAGTTCAGATGCACTCGATTTTTGGTAGTTTTCGGTATGATACGGCACTTTATAGTATTACAGAGCCTGACGTACATTTTTGCAGTGAAAGTCTTGCAAAACGACTTGACAGTACGCTAGTACTTTTGCAAGTGTCCGAAAAACACCGAATTTGCCACACATTAGCGATTATATCCCTTCTAATTCGTCCTTTTTTCTGCTATTTCTGTGTATTTATTTTCTCGTTTTTGCAATCTAAAGCACTATTTTTCTTATTGGTGACACTTTGAAGTATTTATTTAACGCATTTTACGTACTTGCTTCCAGTTTATTAAACAAATAGTAGACCGAGTAAACTATATACACAATTGACAAGTCACTCATAAATGCATGGAGGATAGTATTTGCTGAAACAACTAACCATTCCCTTTCCTGTTCCACTAGCAAATTTACGAGAGGACGCGATTGTTTGTAAGCTTTTGTACGAGCCGTAATATCTATTATACAGTCATAAAATCGTAGAAAAAATGGGTCTACAGAATCAAGCCTTAATTATAATGCGTCTCGAAATTTTTAAACATATACAGTGTCTCTTACTAATATGATAACTATAATTAGAGCTATATGGTATGTACCCATGAAAAGTTACTATCCCTCCTTTCACATATTTTTCTTTGCATCCGTAGCAACAACAGTAATTCACCATCGCTATTACACTATCAACAAACGGTGAAACACAACAAAAACTCTTGATATTATAAACTTCAAACGCTGCGGAAAGCACACAGGCACAGCGAAGTCCTGAAAACACGTGACAGTCCTGGTTTAATGTTGACAACATGCGCAGAACGTAATGCTCACTCCAGAGATATTTACTCTTGGCTGGTTGGACCATGGAGGTAAGAATAGAGGGAGACCATGGAGGTAAGAATAGAGGGAGACGCCGTGACGTCACAGCTGCGAAGCTATGTGAAGCCGAGGGTAGCCATCTCAATCCGACCAAAACATTGCTGCTGTAAGGTTGTGTGCACAGGCTTGTCGCTCGCTTTTGGAAGGATTTTGCGCTATTATGGTGACTTGTGTGGTGTTCGGATGTACGAATCGTTCTGATTGTGATGCGAAATCGAAGGGAATAACATTTCATGTGTAAGTTGTCTCGTTAAGTGTGATTTTACAACTTCATTGTGAACGAACGTGTGCTACATCTGTACTTGTACTATAGCGTATTTTTCTCCTGTATGATTTTAGATTTCCTAAAAATGAAAGTCGGAAAGCTCTGTGGGAGAATGCCGTGAGAAGGAAGAATTGTCGTGCGTCTAAATGGAGCTCTGTACTCAGCATTTTCGAGAAGAGGACATAGACCGAACTTCCCTTTCAACAGTAAGGCTGCGCGAAAATGCTGTACCATCAGTTTTCCCTACACACCCAAAACATTTGCAAAAGGTATTGTAAAGCTGTTGCTTTAATTTGCTATGAAAGCGGTGCTGATATCCAATAAAAGCAGGTTAAAAGCTGTGAGCTGTCTGGAGAAGTTAACCTTGCATTACTGAGCAACTGTTTCACCAGGTATCCAGTCTAGCTTACCAAATTCCCAACCAGACTAACATTAATTATAATCTTTTAATAGTCATACGACAACCTGTGATATATATATATATATATATATATATATATATATATATATATATATATATATATATATATAAAACAGAATTTAAATAAAAAGAAATAAATCAGTTTATATTTGGAAATTTATTTTAACATTGCTCATTGAAATTTCAGCATATTAAACGTGAGTCATAAGTAAGCTGGTGCCTTATTTAGGACTGTGAAAATGTGAGTTTGTAATCTTACGGAACACATCAAATATGAAGCCAAGATTGGGAGACTGCATACAACACTGCATTCATAAAATAACACATGAAGAACGTTGAAACATATGCAAGAGGAAATTAACCACAACCAGCCGACTCAATTTTCACCCAAAGAAGTTACGTTCGTAGCGTAATCCTGTCCGTCATGAAATTACCACACACTGGTATACTAATTTCATACTAACTCTCTGTGAAATCTTCCCGAAAAGAATAGCTGAGGGCTATTTGATGCTTACACCACATGCTTCACGTGGTCAACTTGGTTTACACAAAGAGTGTAACTCCACAATAATTTTGATAATTAAAATAAATTACATCGAAACGCAATTTACTAAAGAAAAACCTCGAACTGGTTACTATCGTCTTACTATTAACCTGATGGGTTAAACAACTGTATAAGCACGTGGTACTGGTCTCACAAAGTACACCCCACGTGGGTTGAACATAAAGAAAAGTTGCTATATTGAAAAATATTGTCAAGACGAGACGTTATAATCTCACGCACATTCGCATTTAAGATTGATGATCTTAGTTAGAGTTACTGATCAACACGTGGTTCCACTTTACTCACAAAGTAGTGACAAAGCAACTACTGGAAGATATTCTGAACTTCACACGCGAATTACACTGCGTTGCAATTTAAGATAACATTAGATATTTTAGAGCTAAACCTGAAACAAAGGTGATTAAATTTTCAGTTAGGCTGAACTTAAGAAATCCATTGTCCTACGGACTTAGCAGACACGCGCTTAGCCGGAGATCTTACCACTTCAGACGCTCGCCGCGGACCGACTGACCTGAACTCCTACCAAGGGTGCTTCCGTATACAAAACGGAAGTGACCAGAGAGGCAGCTTCCTATACCAACATGACAAGGGACGGACAGGACCATACTAAGGATAGAAACCTCTCTGCTTTTAGAAAGCGTAGCTACCTGTTCCAACGTTGGTCCTACTGTTCTCTAGCAGACAGGCTTGTCTGCTACCCTCAAGCATGCAACTAGAAATACATTTGCTCATTCATCCTCTCACACAGAAGGGAAGAGGGATGACAGTATCTTATCATATCCAGTATATAAAAGAAAGCGTATGTAGGTTCCGTATGAGACTGTGTGACATGAATTACATATAAACTGTGTTTTAAAGTGTAGTAGTGTGTCAGATCGTTCTTGTTTATGTGTAAAAGTAACATGTTCCACTACTCAGTCTCCTCCCAGATAGTCAGAAACGCCACAGTAAATTTAGAAGAGGAATTTATGCCGTAAATGACAACAGATTTAAGAAATTAACATGAAAGGAATCCAACAGAGACCTTTCAGTATGTTAATTCAAAGAATTAAATTCTTAGTTTTCAACTTCACGTTTCAGTATAATACGTACGTATCGTCGATAATCGAAGTGTTGAGTAACTCACTTTGTCTTCATCATATACCACTTAAAAGCTAACACTACATTAACTGGCGTAAAGTATAGGCCTAAACAGGGCACTGTGTAGATTTGCCATTCTATATACCGTATTTCAGTAAATATTGGTGGTAATTAACAGTGTTTCCCAGTAGTGTAACGTAACTGAAATGTTCCAGTACGTATTACAAACAAAATGTGTTTATGGGGCATTGGAGGGAGGGTATAGCTGACTTAGTTTTCAGTTACTATTATTTAGTTTGTGATACACGTTTATTACTGAATTAACAAAATTGTATCGTTTACATTGAAGACTAGCTATTCGTAATATTACATTAAAAACTATTTTTAATCAGAAGAAACGCGGAATTTCGCCTTTACGAGATTTTATTTTAAACAAAAACTTTGAAACAACCAATCTGATGACGTTACATGCGTATATGGTGCAATTAGCGACTGTAGTACACGCAGCGATATAGCACACTGGCAATGTTTTGGTCAGAGTGTCATGGCAGCGAGCCACGCCCCCATGGCTTCAAAACATAGTACGGCTGGGATACGTAGCGCCATCTCCCCTTATTCTTACCTCCATGGGTTGGACTATGGCTCTACTGCGCCCTCGCGCAGGTCAAAGATACTCACTTAACTTGTGCGACACAGCTTACAACATCGCTGTTCGCTCACAATCGATTCAGATACAAAAATTCATATACCAAAATTATACATAACACCTATCAACCCATTGTCAAGTTCACTGGTGCCGGCGCAATGGTAATGCTCTTGGAGATGCCGAAAAGCGGACCCGGCGCGTTCCAGTCGAAATTATACCTTGGTCTACTGTGTGTTGTTCAGAATCACGCAGTAGGACCAATCGGATTACCACCCGTTTCGCCACGGAATGTGCAGGTGTGACGCAGTAGCGAACTGAGAAGATGCTCCTGCCGCCCTTGACATTTGACTCGCCGCAGCCTTGACTTCGGCTTAGGCGCAGCCTACGTGTTTCCGAGTACAGGGCCACGGAAGTACTCGCTGAAAAGGAGCTCACTAGCAGATATTTGCCCTTTCTAGGCTGCGCACCGGTACATCCACGACCGAGCGTGGGAAACCTACTTGCTACAGAACCTGTGACGATTTATTTTTTTCTTTTCCGTTTTAATTCTTTGTAATGGGTGTATTCCGGTATTCCGCAACACTACAAGAGAAGTAACCCCAGGCTCGTTTTCTTTCTCTCTCTCTCTCTCTCTCTCTCTCTCTCTCGTGCACCATAAAGAATTCTCGTATGGATTCCAGCCTGCTGCAAGGTTTCGGTTTGACGCCAGTTCGCGGTTTAGGCTGGGGCCACAGTGGCTCCGATATCGGTGGATTCCGCCGACGACCGACATTGGCGGAGACGGCCGTTTCAAATTAGTTCATCGCTGTGTGCGCAGTCACACTATAACCGATCTTATCTCCCGTCGGGCGACAATCGGTGAAATTTAAACCAAATTGCTTTCTTCGGTCAAATCGATCAACGTTCTCGCACTCGAAATACGGAGCATGCGAGACTGACAGGTTTAGTCCAAGAAAGAGTGGGTTTGTGGCATCCTGAGGATGAAAATATCATAATTGGGGATAGAGTTCGGAATCCATCGACTGAAATCGCGGGTTTATTCGAAACCTCAAATAGGCACAATCTTTACTGTTAATTTTAGGCATAGATTATAACATCAAAAATTAATTTGTTCAAGTGAAGAGGGTGGCGTGTCTTATAAGCTTATAGCTACTGTACTGGATTTTTTTGTGGTAGGTATCATTAGCTGTCTACAAATTATTATTACTGCTTACTGGCGTGTTATGCCAGCAGGGTAGTGATACTGATAATTTGAAGTGGTATACAAATGTGATGTACGGTATGTATTTCCACTTTTAAGTGCTTTAGCTTTTCAAAGTACCTTATGCTTCGCTTTATGTTTGTCTTTCACCCGTGTGCTAAATGATAGTCACTGAAGGTTAATTGACGTGCGTCAGCACAACTTTAAATACATACAGCGAAACAGGGTGTTAATAACTTGCATTTCAAGGTCACCACGAATTATCTCGAGTATGTAACAGAACGTTTCTCCCGCCATCTCATATATTCGTAAGACCTGTCTGGTTACTGAGATAATTGAGGACAGAGTGTATAGTACTCGCCATGTTCTTTACGAGACAGGAAATCTTTTTTAGGTGTGGGATTATGGCCTGGAAAAATAATTCGTTCAGGTGACAAGGATGGCTTATCTTTCCCTTAAAGATACTGCAGTGGATCTTTTTGGGCTGTGGTAGGTCGACATCGGCTGTCTATTACAACTGCTTATCGGCGTTGTTTCTATGACAGTAGGGTGGTGATTCTGTTACGTAAAGTGGTTTGCAAATGTGGTGTAAGTATGTGTTTCCTCTTTTTAGTGCTTTGGGTGTTCAGAGTACCTTACACTAAACTTTATGTTTGTCTTTCACACGTATACTGAATGACAGTCATTGAAGGTGATTCGACGTATTCCTGCATAACGTTAAATAAATTCACCAAAACAGATTTCGAGAAGTCACCTGCTTTTAGAGATGTCACTCGAGGTCTATTAAAAAATCCAATTCTCACATTAAAGATACAGTTCTGGTTCAAGTAAAACTGGAAATGAACCTTTGATATTTAACGTCTGTCGATTACATCTTTCTAATAATTAGGTCCATGCCACGTTCTGAAAAGTACAGTTTCAAAATTTGTGTGATATATATAATGTTATGTTATGTTATGTTAACCGGAGACCCAGAAACGACGGAGAGGCTCCGTCCCCGCCGCAGCCGCAGTGGTCCACAACCCCACGACGACTGCCGCAGTCCACTTCACCGCTGCGCCGCCCCATACCGAACCGAGGGTTATTGTTCGATTCGGTCCCCGGTGGACCCCACAGGGAACGTCTCACACCAGACGAGTGTAACCCCTATGTTTGCGTGGTAGAGTAATGGTGGTGTACGCGTACGTGGAGAACTTGTTTGCGCAGCAATTGTCGACATAGTGTAGCTCAGGTGGAATAAGGGGAACCAGCCCGCATTTGCCGAGGCAGATGGAAAATAGCCTAAAAACCATCCACAGACTGACCGGCTGACCAGACCTCGACACAAATCCGCCTCTTGAGGTGCAAAAGTGATTTTAAATTAATATTTAGAGCGTTATATATATTTGCACCTCAAATACCTGGTCTACGAAATTTTTAATTTTTTGGAAAGCGAATTTTGGAGCCGTACAAGTGTACTAAAAAACACTATAATACTGGTTTTCTTTATTAAAAGCAACAATCAATTTGAAATAATACTCCCACCAGGAATATTGTTACTTCCTTTCTCAGATTCACTGGGTAAGGGTTCAGAGAGCAGTTAAGTGTACTAGAATCTGATTATCTGAATATCCAGCCAGTACTACATGAATTTTTACGGTTTTTAGAATAAAGTGAACTGCTGTGAAACCGTAAATCTATCTATCATTAATTATATAATACTTGCTCCCTTACATGCAAATTTTATCTATGCAACATATAGTAGAAACATGTACGTTCACCACGTATGTGTCTGGAACCGCCGACCGCTACAGTCGCAGGTTCGAATCCTGCCTCGGGCATGGATGTGTGTGATGTCCTTAGGTTAGTTAGGTTTAAGTAGTTCTAAGTTCTAGGGGACTGATGACCTAAGACGTTCGGTCCAATAGTGCTCAGAGCCATTTGAACCAACCACGTATGTGCTCTTAACTTCATTGGCAAAATCTTTACCGACCGGAGTCGCACATCCTGCCACAGTAGTATAGTAAACCACACTCTGAACAATGTGTTTTGGAGAGATTGTTAGTGCAGTGTATCAATGAAATTACATATTTTCGTAACACACGGTTATAAATATGGAAAACATCAATTACGGCCTGTTAATTTCTAAAGTGGTGGTCCCATTTGACGCTAATCGCTGGTGAGAGAAAGAAACTGGCGTCACAAAGTTAAAGCGTTTTAACCTTTTGCGGCATCGTGTTTTTCCTTTCGACTCGTATATTCGTAAAATTTGTCTGGTAATTCCAGTAACTCAGAACAGAGTGTACAGTACTCGCCACGTTCGTTTCGGCTCATTTATATGCGTCTTATAATAGCAAAAGCCGCACTGCAGCATTCGTCTCCAAGTACAGAGGCGTTGTGGTATCCGTCCCGTCCTCGGAGATTAAAGTGTAACCTACTTCAAACATAAAACAGATTCTAACCTAACCTCCTCGATGCCGTCAAAAAGTGACGAATGAGAACGGGCGCACTGTGACCAAGCTGTTGACCGATGTTATCGTGTGACCTCTGGCGACGGCCTCTGACAACCGTTGTCGGAGTCACTCTGACAGCAGCCTTAGGTATTTGAGTCGCTGCTTATTTACTCGGGTACCTACTCTTTTGGCCTCACGAGGCAGAGAACACTGTGTGAATCACGAACTTCCGTTTTACTACCCATCTCTATCTCTTCATCGGCATCGACTCTTCCGTCATGAAAAATTAACATTTCCTTCATTTTAACCAGCCTCCATGGTCGAGGCCTCTAACGCACGCCTGTCTGATGGCCGCCGACTCGAAAACAGGCAGCTCAAGACCCCGGAATACGGACTACAAGAAGAGGGGAAAAGACAGCGCAAGGTTCCTGATCACCGCACTTACTGTGAATGGCCTGGATTGAATTCAAAACCTCTCCGCAGTGTCTCATGGAATAGGAGCACGTGATGCTCTTGATGCCAAAGGCTTCGCCTCGTTGAATACATCGGTTCTCGTCAAATAACAGAGGCTGAGCAAACGTCGGGCGAGGTCAGTATTTGGGTGGTAACCGCCTGGGTCCGCTACTTGGCTGCTTTCTCCTCGCCTTTACGAGAAAGAAGAGGAGGGGTGACAGCATGAAGTCACTGATCATCAGTCTTTCAGCTAATGTCTTGGATTATATTCCAAACCTATTTGCAGTGGGAACATGTGACATTGTTGGTGGTGATCACTCCGTCGGTTGGGGACACTAAGGGAACCAGAAAGTAAAATCCATCGGAATAACGAATTTTTTTACAGTGTTAAGTTATACCCCAGCCCTTCCTGAATAATAATATGTATGGTTTTCGTATGTCTGGTGTATGTTGGTAGGAAAGAGCGATCCCTTTCGTCAATTCAGCCGACTTTGTCCCGGCTACAACAGACTTCCCTGACTTCACTGTATTTATTCTTTGACCACTGCTTTCCAAGTTGGTCACCCCGTTGCTAAGCGAGAATAGGTAACAGCTGAACATCAATTAAGTGTGCTGTTTACGTTTTACTTGCCGTAGTGATTTGAAGGAGACATGTTCACAGTTATATTTTATCCGAATAGACCTCACGTAAGGGCGGAATAATAGGGAAAAATGCTTATGATTTAGAAGAAATGAGAAAAACTATGTGGCCACCTTCCTTCACAGGATTTGCTATAGATGCGACCCCTGACACTCTTTTTGTCCAAATAGCCCCGAGCCATGGTGCAAATATCTAACTAACCTAAGGACAGCACACAACACCCAGCCATCACGAGGGAGAGAAAATCCCTGACCCCGCCGGGAATCGAACCCGGGAACCCGGGCGTGGGAAGCGAGAACGCTACCGCACGACCACGAGATGCGGGCGCCTCAAACAGTATTTGCGTTTCAATAATGGGTTAGTATCAGACTGAATGTTTTCAGTTATTTGGGCATAGAATCTGGAGTGAACATGAAGAACCCGCTGACCAGGTGAGGAGACTGAGAAAATTATCTTATATGTGGAACATACTGTATAAAGGAAGAGGTTTAAATTCAAAAGAGGGCCTCCAAATATAAACTGAAGGATACAGAAACTTGCAACGACGACAGCTGTGGAGCTGGCGAGTTTTAATTTGAATGTCGTTTGGACAGACCGTTTCAAAAACTTTAAATGCTTTTACCTAAAAGTATGAAAATTTTAGCTCTAGGCACAATTTTCTCTGAAACTAATACACCTGTCGCAATGAAAATTGGTACAGAAATTAATTACATCACCTTCATTTAGAATTATGGCAATCAAATAAAATACGTGACAAATATTTAGATGTTATTTTTTTAAATGCCAGTTGCTTAGGTCACATACTTTTTTGGGAATTTCTACTGTGGTAGCAAAGCTACTGCCATTTAAGCAATACACTCTGAAGAAGATATGGCCTCATTTGAATATAAGCTTATAGTCAACCATAGGAGAAACGTTCATAACTGGGTCCCTTTAAACTCGGAGTGGTAGGCTATGCTCCTGCACCGGGCTTCACGCTCTCCCTACCCTCATCATCAGGCATGACACCACGCACCCATTACAGTTTTACAGTTATCTACACTTACCAGATGCAATCTCACACTTTGCGAAGGAAAGATGCCGTTGTGTGCGAAAGATAGGAAAATCCTTTCTGATTAGGCGGCTGTATCTGCCCCTGAAGGGGGTAATGTCGAAAGGGGGTAATGTCGAACATCATTATTGTCAGGGAGACCCCTCACAATAATGATATTCGACATTACTTTTTTTATATATTGTTCATAGTGATACGTCCATTGGATGGTCCTCTTGACATTATTCGAGAGGGGTAGGCTGTGTGCCAGCACCGAAATGCATCGTTTCGATCATCCCATCACCATAAAACTTGAACAAGACAGCATACTATAAAACGATCCTACTGCAGTCATTTACGCTCAACAGATGCACTAATTATATTTTATTTATTTATTTGTACTTCGGCATCCTACGGCCATTTAACCAAATAGATCCACTGAAGATACAACTCTCGCAAAGCGCGTAGAAATGTGCCATTGTGGGCAGAGGAAGAAAATCCTTTCTCATTATGCAGCTGAACAATCCCTTGAGGTCTCCCATGGAACAATGCCGCACGACTCTTTTTTTCTTCTTTTCAGTCCTTCTTTGTGAAACGAAACAACAGTGACGATGGAAGTTGGAGTCAGGCCTAGAGGTTGCGCAGTGCAGCGTATTATTTGTGGAAAAAGGATTTGGAAAGGACAAGGGTAAATGACTTTTTTAAGGTTATTCTGGAATACATTATCGGACAAGAGAGAGATTTCGACTATACGAACAATCACCGTAGGAAATGAAGAAAACGTTGAACATTTCGTTAAGAATACATAGACACAAAAGTTAAAAATGTTCTGATGCCCATTCTTGGAATAATTTTCTTTTTATACATCTTCAACGCTGTGGTGACACGTTAGTGTTTCCCTCCGAGATCGTCCAAAATTGTTACGGTGGATTTTGGTGGACTGATAAATACTCAAACAACTTTTTTATAACTGTCCAGAATACACACAACCTTTACGTAATACAATCACAATGTTACTCATACTTGGCGGGCGATACATGCGTCTAGTCTCTTAGAGATCTCAATACAGGCAGACAACTACTAATTAATTAGTGCGCGCTGGATTGCTCATTAATAATCATCTCTGGCCTCGCTATCTTTCATCGTTGTCACAGATGGCATCCCACTCTAGTGGTCAGAGAGCGCGTCTTTTAATGGGCTTAAAACTTTCTGCTACTGTGTGATGTTTACAAACACATGCAGCACACAGAACTTGCATATAACATTGACTTTACATAAAGATTCTGGTTATCACCAAAAATTTACATACACAGATATAAAGGGGGAGGCAGGGTGTCATCATTAGTAAGGCCATACGGGTGGGGACTTTATTTTTCGGCCTTTTGTTTTCTTAACCTCTATGAACAGGCGGTGATATGTTTAACTAATTATGATGGGAACCTCTTTGTTCATTACTTAACTTTAAATATTGCTTTCTACTATGATGACAAAAGTAAATAAAAGAGAAACAAGAATTATTTACATAAATGGATTATCCACTTCTTGGGGAGGTGCGATATTTCTTCATAGTTTTACATTTCACCTTATACAAATACGAAAAAAGTATCCTAATATAACAGTACATAGACATAAGAACACAGGCAAAATTTTCACTTCCCCTTTCTCGGTAAAATACTTATGAAAAAATGATAAATGTCACTTCTGTTTTTCATTCTTTTGGAAACTTTGCGATTAATATTGTAGGATTAGACAAGATCATTATCGACTGCGGGAGAAAGGAACAATTTGATATGTGATCAGAGGCTTTCCTGGCATATGTGTTGTTTCCAGGGCTCTCGGGTGTCCAGTCAGATGCGACGTTGAAACCCCACGATAATTCGGCGAATAACCTTTCCGCCATCATCAGATGGTTCTGATGGAATGATCTGTCTCCCTCTCTCTCTCACCTTTTACTTTCCCCTCCTTGCGGAAATGTATGGAGGAGTTTGTAGCCTGTTGGCTTTTACTCCACATTGTATACTTGTGTGTTTGTGATTATCTTGGATGGTTTTGGCCATCTGTTTATTGTGATGGGGTTCTGGTTGTGTCTTGTACTTGCCTGAGGTTGGCGAGATGTTGGGTATTTTAAGGATTAAGGATTGGTATTAGGACTAGGAAATTTTGGCATTTTTCTCTTCGATTTACGAGGTGCATTCCAGTTCTAAGGTCTCCGATTTTTTTTCTAATTAACTACTCACCCGAAATCGATCAAACTGGCGTTACTTCTCGACGCAATCGTCCTGCAGACGTACACATTTTTCACAACGCTGACGCCATGATTCCATGGCAGCGGCGAAGGCTTCTTTAGGAGTCTGTTTTGACCACTGGAAAATCGCTGAGGCAATAGCAGCACGGCTGGTGAATGTGCGGCCACAGAGAGTGTCTTTCATTGTTGGAAAAAGCCAAAAGTCACTAGGAGCCAGGTCAGGTGAGTAGGGAGCATGAGGAATCACTTCAAACCTGTTATCACAAAGAAACTGTTGCGTAACGTTAGCTCGATGTGCGGGTGCGTTGTCTTGGTGAAACAGCACACGCGCAGCCCTTCCTGGACGTTTTTGTTGCAGTGCAGGAAGGAATTTGTTCTTCAAAACATTTTCGTAGGATGCACCTGTTACCGTAGTGCCCTTTGGAATGCAATGGGTAAGGATTACGCCCTCGCTGTCCCAGAACATGGACACCATCATTTTTTCAGCACTGGCGGTTACCCGAAATTTTTTTGGTGGCGGTGAATCTGTGTGCTTCCATTGAGCTGACTGGCGCTTTGTTTCTGGATTGAAAAAGGCATCCACGTCTCATCCATTGTCACAACCGACGAAAAGAAAGTCCCATTCATGCTGTTGTTGCGCATCAACTTTGCTTGGCAACATGCCACACGGGCAGCCATGTGGTCGTCCGTCAGCATTCGTGGCACCCACCTGGATGACACTTTTCGCATTTTCAGGTCGTCATGCAGGATTGTGTGCACAGAACCCACACAAATGCCAACTCTGGAGACGATCTGTTCAACAGTCATTCGGCGATCCCCCAAAACAATTCTCTCCACTTTCTCGATCATGTCGTCAGACCGGCTTGTGCGAGCCAGAGGTTGTTTCGGCTTGTTGTCACACGATGTTCTGCCTTCATTAAACTGTCGCACCCACGAACGCACTTTTGACACATCCATAACTCCATCAACACATGTCTCCTTCAACTGTCGATGAATTTCAATTGGTTTGACACCACGCAAATTCAGAAAACGAATGATTGCACGCTGTTCAAGTAAGGAAAACGTCGCCATTTTAAGTATTTAAAACAGTTCTCATTCTCAACGCTGGCGGTAAAATTCCATCTGCCGTACGGTGCTGCAATCTCTGGGACATATTGTCAATGAACGCGGCCTCATTTTAAAACAATGCGCATGTTTCTATCTCTTTCCAGTCCGGAGAAAAAAAATCGGTGGCCTTAGAACTTGAATGCACCTCGTAGTCGTCGAAGATCGTCATGGGGCGTTTGTGCTTATCGTGAGACATGTCATATCGACCTAGGGAGTGGATGACATTATTTCCAGATCTGGAAGAGCTCTCACAGAAAGCATTTGCCAGATCTTGGAATCTTTCTTTGAGGGGAGGGGGGATTTCAACAGCGGCGTGCAAGTCATCTGTTGGGAACCCACCGTGTAGGTGCAGAGCCCTCCTGATGGCGCGGAACTGCAGCCCCTGGAGCTTGTCCAGGTTCTGCTACACGACATCCCCCCCAGGCAGGACACGCATATTCCATTACTGGTTGTATGAGTGATTGGTATAGATTCACCCCTATCGAGCAGGAGAGGGAGCTGGTTGTGTTGAGGATTGGGTATAGGATGGACATTCTTGCACAGACCTTCCTATGGACCTCGTCTGTGTGGGGCTTCCACATTAGTCTCGAGTCCAAGGTTATGCTGCAATACTTGGCTGATCTGCGCCAGGGGAGTCTGGATCAATGCTGGTGTAGGTGAAGGGGGGGCGTTGAGGGGGTCTGCATCTACCGAACCTCCGGGTGATCAGCATAGCCTGTGTCCTCCGGGTGATCAGCATAGCCTGTGTCTTTTCATGGTTGACGGTGATGCGCCAGCGACGGGTCCAGGTTTCTGTGTCATATAAAACCCTTTGTAGCCTACGAATGACCAAGTCCTTATTCGCATTACGAGTGTAAAAGGCTGTGTCGTCAGCATACTGTGCGGTGTGCACCAGGGGGGCTTTGGGGGTGTACGCAGTATACAGACCCTGTACATGACAGGCCCCAGGACCGATCCCTGTGGCACCCCAGCATGAATACGCCTTTTGGTAGAGGTGGCTGTTTCTACCATGACAGAAAATGTTCTGTTCGTGAGATAGCTTTGGTTAAACTTGACTATACTCCTGGGGAACCCCTGTGTGTATAACTTGTTTATAGCCCTTTATGACATATTGAGTCGAAGGCTTTGGCTACATCAAGTAGCACTATCCCACAGTAGCCTTGTGGTAGAAGCCCACTGTGGCTGCTTCCACCAGTCTCATGATCTGTTGTGGGTGGAGTGCTTCTGTCGGATACCGAATTCGAAATTGGGCAGAAGTCGCTCGCCGGTGATGTGATCTCGTATGAGTATAAGCAGGAGACGTTCATAGGTCTTGCTGAGACTTGGCAAGAAGCTGTAGTGCTGCGGGAATAAAGAGTCTTTCCCTAGTTTGTGTATCGCGACCACTTCCACGTGTTTCCAGTAAGCTGGGTACTCGCGTGTGTGAGTAATCTCGTTGAAAACGTTCGTGAGGAGTTCGATAGCCGAGGGCGGAAGGTTTTTAACTAGCTGGTTGTTGACACTGTCATGTCCTGGAGCATTTTTCGTAGGGAGGGACCTAATTACTTTCGCCACGTCTTCGGGAGCGAAAAGTGGGGATTCGTCCTCTTGGGTCCTCCTCAGCATTGAGGAAGACTGCCAGTTGACAAAGGACTACCTCTTCCTGTGCATCATCCTGGGGTTCTGCCGATTGAAACTGCTTCTCGAAAGAGTCGGCGTGAGCATTGGTTTTTTCAGCACGGCTGTAGGCCAGACCCCACTCACCATGCAGTGGCAACATCCTAGAGCGTCTTTTGCTAAATATCTTAGTTGCTTACCAAAGTGTGTGATCGTCTACTTAGAGAGCTGTGAGGTGGTTTTGCCATTGCTGGTTTCTGTGCTCATTGAGCGCTACAAATGGTTCAAATGGCTCTAAGCACTATGGAACTTAACAACTGAGGTCATCAGTCCCCTAGACGTAGAACTACTTAAACCAACTAACCTACAGTAATCACACACATCCATGCCTGAGGGTGGATTCGAATCTGCGACCATAGCGGCAGCATGGTTCCAGACTGAAGCGTCTAGAACCGCTCAGCCACAGCGGCCAGCGGGCTTCTATCGATATCACGACGTTTCCGTGGCTTTTTGGAGGAGACACCTCTTCTGCGTATGTTACCCTTGGTGTGTTTGGCCTTGGTTTTACCCAAGTTTTGTCTGTATGTGTTATCCAGTATTGTCTCCCTGTGTGGTTTGATGGGGTGGTGGTGTCTTGTTTTCGTATGTGTGTGTGTGTAGGGGGGGGGGGGGGGGGACCTTCGCACCCTTTGCTTTCTGTGTGTGTTTGAAGTGGACTTCACAGCTTTGGTACCCTATCGTGTGGTTTTTCCTATACAGCACATAACTTATCTGTTGGTCCATGTGTTTCATTGTGAAAGTCCTGGTGTCATGGGGGTAGGCGCATTTTCTGCAGCGCATGGGCATCTGGCAATGGGCGGCTATGTGATCCAGTCCCTGACACCTGATGCATTGCATCACGTTGTTCTTGTGACGGAGAGGCTCCGTGGTGATAGGGACTGCCGTAACAACCTTGATCTCAAGCCTGTTCTGGGGTATGTCTGGCAGAATGACTTGAAATAATGGCCACTTACTCTCTGCCCCATTTTTGCCTATCTGCTGAACGGTTTTCACAACAAATCCTTAGGCAGTCAGGTCTGTTTTGACTGCCTGGGGGGGAGAGCCGTCTTGGGAGGTAACTAATAACGATGTTTTTGTTTCTTGTCTTGGTGGTGGGGAACGTGTAGTGTGGTATATTTTTGTCAGTGAGGGTCTTTTTTATGGTTTTGTAGTCTTCTATGTTGTGAACTGTGATTTTAATTTGGTCCCCCGCCCCACCATCCTCCCTGTTGGTTTTGCTTTGAAGTTGTCGCACTTGATTTGTATTTTGATCATGTCGTTTAGTCCCTCGTTGTTACGAGGAAATTCCACAATGATCACTGGGTTGTGGTGTGATCTGTGATTTTGTGTTCTTGTTTTGTGTGGTTCCTCTGATGCACCGCCCACCACCTGTGTCCTGTTCAGAAAGGGTTCCACTCCTCGAGTAGGCGGAAGCTTCATCTGGCGAAAGGTTTTTTCACCAGCACGAAGCCTTCCGTATCCTCCCAGGTTCCTTCCAGGGCAGCTGTTTCCTGGTTCTCTTCCAGGACGACAACAGGTGCTGCCAGAGGCTCAGGAACAGTGGGCTCCTCAAGAGTAGGGGGTGATTTGTGTTGGGGGGGGGGGATTCCTGCTCTTCTTGTGTCTATCCTTGCGATCCTTCTTTGCACGCCAGTGCTTCGTGGACGTGCACTTGAGTGGGGGGGGGGGATTTACGGAATTGGGTGGGTGGGGGGGGGGGGGTGTTTTGGTCGCAGTTGTGGGTTTGGGGAGGATTTTGGTCGGTTCACAGGCCTTCTGCTTGCCATCATTTAGGTCGAGGATGTGTTGGGCGAGTCGGTTTTGGGCGTTGGCAAACAGAAGCATGCTCAGGAGAGGGGAGGGAGGGAGGGGATCGTAAATACTGACAATGTAACCATTTGTTTGTGTTTTTTGTGTAGTCGCATTGTGTTTGGACGTCAGCATCTCTGAAGTGAAAAGGGGGCTGCTGCCAGGGGAGTGCTATTTGAAACCATTGTTGGCACTGTAGGGTTTCCCGGTTCCATTGCTGGCCCTGGTATAACAGTGGTAGACGTGGAGTTCTGGACGGCGGCAGCGGAAACCTTCTCTTTGCTTCCGCAGCTGGCTTCCATGTCCAGGCCCACTTTTTCCCTACGTGTGGGGGAAGCAGAGCCTGGCTCTGTGGCAGCCGAAATGCTCAAAAAGGCGGGCAGCGCATCCCGCGGCAACAAAAGAACGTGCCTCGTGTCGTCAGCGGAATGAGACTCCCGCGACCCCAAGACACCATACAAGCTTGACATTCTGCTTCGACGAAACGACACGGCAATTCCGTTGTCAGGCGGCGCCACGCAAAAATTCCAAAGCGCCGCATTGATACGCTGCGAGACCTCGTTGTTAGTGCCTATCAATGTTCTAATAAAAGCAAAGACGGTAGATACTCCTGGTTTTACTCCCGTACAAGCAGGGGGCTATGACTGAATGAGTGCAAAGAAGCGGAACCGACGCTCCACGCTTCACTGCCGCTCAGAGAGTGATCGTCTCTCTGCTCTCACTCTCATCTGATACTTTCCCCTCTTTGGGAAAATGTGTTGGGAAGTTTGTAGCCTTTTGGCTTTTAATTGGAAGGAGAAACAGCCTTGGTCGTATTTTTTTGTTTTATTATCCGCAAAATCGATTTTCGGTCACTTAGTGACCATCCTCAGTGCTGGAAGATACAATTAAAATTGTTAGGCACTGGTATTAACAAGCTTGCTTGTGTGTGTGATTATTTCTGTGATTTTTGGGTGTCTGCATAATGTGATAAATGTTCTGTGTGTGTCTGGTACTTGCCTGAGGTTGGCGAGATGATTCATATCATGGCGGAGGGAGCAGGATTAAGGATTGGATATAGGCATTCTCCCTTCAACTTAGTCGTCGAAGATCATTATTGGGTGTTTGTGCTTGTCGCAGGACATGTCATACCAACCAAGCGAGTGGATGAGGTCATTTCCTGATCTGGAAGAGCTCTCATAGAAGGCCCTTGCCAGATCTTGGAAACGCTCTTTCAGGAGTGGGATTTCAGCAGATCGTCAGTGGGGAATCCCAGGGGTAGATGCAGTGCCTTCCTGAGGGTGTGGTTCTGCAGCCTCTGGAGTTTGTCGAGGTGCTGCTTCACCGTTTATCCCCAGACAGGGCATGCATACTCCATTACTGGCAGTATAAGGGCCTGATAAACATTCACTGACACAGAGCAGGGATGGGAGCTGTTTGTGTTGAGGACTGGGTATAGGATGGACATTCTTGCACAGACCTTCCTGTGGACCTCGTCTATGTAGGGTGTCCACATAAGACGAGAGTCGAAGGTTACAGCAAGGTACTTGGCAGTTCCATTTAGGTGAAGGCGATGGGGATGGGGGTGTTGAGGAGGTCTGCGCCTTCCGAACCTCTAGATGATCAGCATAGGCTGCATCTTCTCGGAGGTGATAGTGATGTGCTAGTGATGGGCCCAAGTTTCTTTGGCATCTAAAATCCTTTGTAGCCTACGGATGGCCAGGTCCTTGTTCGCTTCACGTGCATAGAAGGCTGTGTCATCTGCATATTGTGTGGTGTGCACCAGCGGGGCCATTGTTGGATCCGCAGTGTACAAGCTGTACAATATGGGCCGCAGAACTGATCCCTGTGGCATCCCGGCACAAATATGCCTTTTGGTGGAGGTGGTTGTTTCTACTTTAACAGAGAAAGTTCTATCCATGACATAGCTTTTAATCTGCTTAACTATGCTCCCGGGGAACCCTTGTGTGAATACCTTGTAGAATAGCCCTCTATGCTATACTGAGTCGAAGGTTTTGGCTACATCTAGTAGCACTATCCTGCAGTAGCCTCTGTGGTTGAAGCCCTCTGTGGCTGCTTCAACCACTCTCTTGATCTATAGTGGAGCAGAGTGGTTTTGCCACAATCCGAATTGGATATCTGCCAGAAGTTGCTCTCTGGTAATATGTTCCTGTATGGGTATTAGCAGGAGGCACTCATAGGTCTTGCTGAGAGTTGGCAAGAGCCTAATCGGCCTGTTTTGCCACGGAAACAAACTGTTTTTGTTCTCGCGCGAAGGAGTGTAGGGGACCTAATTACATTTGTGACGTCTTCGGGGGCGGAAAGTAAGAGTTCGTCTTTTGGGTCTTCAAATGGTTCAAATGGCTCTGAGCACTATGGGACTTAACTTCTGAGGTCTTCAGTCCCCTAGAACTTAGAACTACTTAAACCTACTAAGGACATCACACACATCTATGTCCGAGGCAGGATTCGAACCTGCAACCGTAGCGATCACGCAGTTCCAGACTGTAGTGCCTAGAACCACTCGGCCACCCCGGCTGGCTTTTGGGTCTTCCTCAGCATTGAGGACGACAGCCAGTTGATGATGAACTTATTCTTCATGCTCGTCGTCATGCTTGTTGTCGAACTTTTCAGGTGGAGAGCACTCACAGTATCACAGAGGATGTACACAAACACCTTATCACCATATTTTTGACTTTGAGAAAGGTTCAATCATTGTCATAAGGGATGCAGGAGGTCCATACCCACAGATCGCACAGGCAATTGGCTACAGTGCAATAGCTGTAGAATGACAGGTGATGAAATGGACTCAGAACAACAATGTGGCAAGAAAAGTAGGCATCAACAGGTCTGCTTGTACCAAAAGAATATCATATTGTTTGACTTGCTCTGATGAACAGACGGATGACAACAGCTGAAATCCAGGCAGAACATCATGACAGTACTTGGGGAACCGATTACTGCCAACTCAGTTGAATTCTTGAGCTCCCTAGTGTCATTTAATGATGACACCACACCACAACCAACAGTGACTTGTGTGGTGTAGAGTCAGAGTCAACTGAGATATTGAATGACATTCTGTGGTGCAAAGCAGTGAGTCTCATTTTCTTTGTGATGGTCAAATGGACAACATTCTGTTCATAGAAGACATGGTGCAAGGACACAGGAAGTAGTGATTCTCGGTATGCCTACCTCTCCAATTAATCATATCATGGTGTGTGGAGCTATTGGACATGAGACATCAGGACTAGTTTGGTGACTGTTGAAGGGAGGCTGATTAATCACCATTAGATGACAAGAAAGGTAAAAACCGTCCATACCCTTCACAAGCAGGCTACCAGATGGCATATTCCAGCAGTAGAACACCACACCCTGCAGCATCCTTCCTTTTTGATGCTCTTTATCCAGCCTACCTAGTTGGGTCTGGTACGGGTCATATCCAATTTTAAAGAGACCTAACCATACCCTATTACAGGCTATTATTATGATAGTGTCACCACTCCCATAGGCATGTTAAAGCTACTGTCAGCTCAGGTCCTGGGGACCAGCCTGATATTCATAAAAGGGGATATGGAAAACCACCTAAAAAGCACTTACAGGCTGTCCAGCACATATGCTCCCCATCATTAATCCATAAGGCAGGTTCAGGTTGGGGCTGATGCGCCTCTGATGTCCCAGAAGCAGGGCTTTGCCATGGTGAGCTATCCCACCCTGCAACTCATGCCATAAATGCCTCTAGGAGTATACAGATCATTGGTTGGCCTCTCTGGTCCCCTGGTTTGTCACCTATGCAATATGTATAGGATGTAATGCAAAAATGTATACTTTCATTCCAGCCTCCAGCCAGCAATCTTGATGAAAGGCCACACCATACATTTCATGCATGGTAAGAAATTACTCAAGCTGACCTTCAGAAGCTGTTTGTTTCAATGTCACAATGAATACTATAGTGTGTTTATGTCCATGTGGGTTGCACTTCATACTTATGTGATAATGGACATCATTTCTAAATGGAATGAAATTTTAATCATTCAGTATCTATTATATTATAAACGTCCCCACAAAGTTTAACATATATTGAACTTGTGCTGTGTTGTGTAACACTTTCCACTTCCACCAGGGTATTTATTACACTAGGAAGGATAGTGATGATTACCTGGCAAAGTGTAAGACAACAGGTGCAGACAACAGTCCATATCATATGGAAATCAAATTGTTTAACAAATTTTCAAAATGTGTAAAAAGTTTCATGGAAATTTGCTTTGGAGGTGTGTCCTAATATCATTTTTATAACATTAAAGCAAATCTCACAGAGCAGTAGCGTATCTTCATTTGTATAGATATACATTGTTGCTGCAAGATAATTTGTTCCTGAATCCAGATCTAATTTCAGGATTTCTACATGTACTAATAGTTTTTGTACTAAATGCTTGTAGCACTCTATGTTTTGTATGTCTCTGCCATAATGACACACTATCACATTAAGATTTCCAGATGCAAACAGCAGAAATATCTGTCAGTGCACAAAGGAATCAAAGAAATGAGTAACATAACAGTAAAGAAATCTACGGACTCATACCTAAAAATATTACCTGCTCAGTTTCATGCAGGAATGTCACTTCTTGTGGACCAATGGAAGATGGACAGGATTGTGGTACTCCACTTGCCTAGATAATGTTTTTCCATTTGAGAAATGCCCTAATGGAACCATTCTTGCCAAAGTCTGAGAAAAATTGCAAATGACCATTCAAGAAATATAATTTAAGTGACACATTACATCCCATAATGTAAAATGTGATGTGAACTCTGCAATTCTTGTACAATACCTGCCTGCCTTATGGTTTCTTAAATGTTCTTTCAGACACTTGCGAAAACAACAATCCCATTCTTCCAACATCACTCTACAAATCACATCACTCAACAAATCAAGGAAATGTTCACCAGACAATAATTCCCTAATTTACAGGCTTTTTATTTTTGCTACTCTGATCCTTGGAAATTTTTAGCAACTACATGAACCCACATGAAGTTTTGTCTGTGACTTTCATAAAGTTTCATGTACAGCAGAGGTAAAAACATACACTGAGGTGACAAAAGTCATGGGATAGCACTATGCACATACACAGATGGTGATAGTGTCATATACACAAGCTGTAAAAGGACATTGCATTGGTGGAGCTGTCATTTGTACTCAGGTGATTCATCTGAAAATGTTTCTGATGTGATTATGCCCACACAGCGAGAATTAACAGACTTTGACTGTGGGATAGTAAATAGATCTAGATGCATGGGACATTCCATTCCAGAAATCATTAGGGAATTCAATATTCCAAGATCAAGAGTGTGCCGAGGACACCAAATTTCAGGCATTACCTCTCAGCATGGACAAAACAGGGGCCAACAGCCTTTACTTAGAGACTGAAAGCAGCAATATTTGTGTAGAGTTGGAACTGCTAACAGACAAGCAACACTACATGAAATAACCATAGAAATAAATGTGGGACATTCGATGAATGTATTCATTAGAACTGTACAGCAGAATGTGGCATTAATGGACTATGTCAGCAGACAATGGATGCGAGTGCTTTTGCTTACAGCATGACATCACCTGCAGGTCCCCCCCTAGGCATGTGACCCTATCGGTTAGATCCTAGATGAATGTAAAACCATGGCATGGTCAGATGAGTCCCATTTCAGTTGGTAAGAGCTGTTGGTACGATATGAGTGTGGTACAGACCTTACAAAGCCATTGATGCAAGTTGTCAACAAGGCACTTTGCAGGCTGGTGGTGGTTCCATAATGGTGTGCATTTACATGGAATGACTGGGTCCTCTGGTCAAACTGAACTGATCATTGACTTGAAATGGTTATGTTCAGCTACTGGGAAACAAATTGCAGCAAAACAATGATGGAATTTGTACGGATGACAATGCACCATATCACTGGGCCACAATATTTTTCACAATTGGTTTAAAGAACATTCTGGACAATTAGAGTGAATGATTTTGCCACCTGCCTTGCCCATCATAAATCTGATTGAACATTTATGAGTCATAACTGAGAGGCCAGCTCATACACAAAATCCTGCACTGGCAACATTTTTCCAATTATGGACAACTATAGAGGCAGCTTGACTCAATATTACTGCAGGGTACTTGCAACAATTTGTTGAGGCCATGCCATGTTGAGTCACTGTACTACACCAGGCAAAAGGAGGTCTGACTCTATGTTAGGGGGGTGTCCCATAATTTTTGTTACCTCAGTGTATTTTTGGGTTCAATAAAAGGAGTGTTTCTCCACAGTCTTCTCTCCAGGCAGTATTTTGTACTGCAACAATGCAAACCACTGTCTCCGCTGTCCCACCTGCATAGAAAGCAGCATTGCTTTGTCTGCCTGAGCTGCACACCAAGATGGAATGCAGTTACCTCCTGCATATCATTCACGTTCCCTCATACAGGATACGTATGAGTAGCAGTTTAAAGTTCTCACATGTCTCCTTCAGATTAATTGCATGAGCTATCAGAAAACGGAAACTTGTTCCTATTGTGGACAAATACTGCTTTCAGACTATCTTTGCTGTAATCTGTGAGCATCTGTTCTGCCACCTTCGTAGTAATTATATGATGTCATATGTTGAGTCAACTTAGTAGTAGGTTATAAAGTTTCAGGGGATGGGGTGGTGTTAAACCTTCAAGAAATGCTCTGGAGTTAGAAAGATGGAAAATGGTCATTTCAGATGATGGCAAGAGTTTTAGCAGTGTCACACTCTTTCATGTCACTGCTAGTTGAAGCTGTACATTGTCACAAAGGCAAAATTTTTCTTGTTTTGCATTGACATTAAAAGAATAGTTTTGAGATTCAAAAGTGCTCACATGTCTGCTGTTATCCTTAATGGGAGTGCAGGCGACAATTTATCAATTTCTCCTTAAGTGCTGGAATGGAGATAAAACTTAATGCATAAGGCATATCAACCATTGAGGTTGAGATACTACAATTTATTGACATGCTTAGGATGAGCACAAGTACAGATGTGACCCTCAGAAAATGAAATGGTTAAAATATTGTTGGGTAGGGGAAAAGAACAAGTAATCACATGAGCTACCACAAGGAGAACAATACAGGGAATGAATAAGTACATATATTGACACCCCACCTCATCACTAATATGGTTCTTAATAATTATTGCATAAAACACTACTTTCTGAAAACACCTGCCCTGAGCTACATGCTCCAATTCTATTGTATTAGACTAGTGCAAAAGTTTGTGACGTTTTTGTTTTTCACATCATTATTCCGGTTTCTACGCTCATCATTATTCCGGTTTTATTTACCGACTCTCAGTTTTTATTTGTAGTTTGCTGTTGCTATTTGAGTTTACGTATTGTTATTTTGTAATTTGGAGATAGTGAATGGAACTGAGGATGCTATAAAATGGAGTGCCAAGTGAAGAAATCAGAACATTTCCAACATATTCTGCTGTTTGAGTTCAGTAGGGGGTGACAGCAGCAGAAGCAGCCAGAAACATTTGCATCGTTTATGAGGATAATGTCATGGGATAGAGCATGGCAAGACAATGGTTTTCTCATTTTAAGAAAGAGCATTTTGACATTAATAACTCTCTATGTTCAGTTAGACCTTCAGGGTTTGATGAAGATCATTTAAACACTCTGATCCACAATGACCCAAATCAGTTTACTCAAGAACTGGTTAATGTGATGAACTGTAATCATTCCACCATCATACAACATTTGCATGCAATGAGGAAGGTTCAAAAATCAGGTATGTTGGTAATGCATACTCCAGGCAAAGAAACCAGTGGGTGAGCATATGCACATCACTGCTTGCTTGTCATCAGTTGACTCATGAACAATTTCAACCATTCCTATCCTGTATCATTACTGGTGATGAGAAATTGTGTTTTTATGCTAACATAAGAAAAAGCCTTGCACACATCCACAAAAGATAATGTTAAGCATCTGGTGGAACAGTGACAGTGTAGTGTATTAAGAATTGCTCCCCTCAGGTGTAGCCATCATTGCTAACACTGATATGTTGTGCAGACACAGGCAAAGAACAATGATAAAGCCTGCCCGCATTCTGCTTGACTGACAGCAAAAGCTATACAGGAGTTGGGTTGGGAAATCATTCATTCCCAACTTATTACCAAATCTTGCACTCTCAGATTTCACCTTTTCCACACTCTGTTGAACAGTCTTCAAGGAACTTCCTTTCTGGATGAAAATGTGCTCTGAACATGGCTTGATGAGTTCTTTGCCTCAAAAGGAATCAAAAAGTTACCCCATTGTTGGAATATTGTTGTAAATAGCGAAGAAGAATATATTATTGATGACCAAGTGATCATTACTTCTGTTATGTTTAAATTTATACAAAAGAATCCCACATACATGGTACCTTGCATCATCTGTTTTGAGGATCTTGACACTCTGTCAGTTACTTGAAAATGTTTATCTCAAACTGGAAAGCATCATTAATTAAAATAATAGGCATTGTGAATCGAGTGAAAAAATTTTGATGTCAACTCACAGACAGACATTTTTTCTATTGTTGTCACTGGATGAAGAATAACAATGGTCTTTGTTATCATCACTTTTTGTGGCATGATATCTGTATGAGGAGAGATCAAATCAATGTGCCCTGATGTTTACGTAAGGAACTGTGTTCTTCATAGAGTGATTAATGGAGAGGCCCCACAGAAGTTACAGAAGACTAAGGTATCTTCTATGAGCTATTTAAAAGGGAACAGCTTGGCATGCCAAGGCTTCGGAAAATATTTTTGTAGGTTACAATGGAAGTACTAAAGGTTACAGACTACTTGATCCACAAAATCCCAAGAAAAAAGTGAAAGGCAAGAGTGTTGTTTCCCTAAAGAATGACTGCATGACTGATGTACCAAGGACCCAGCTGCAAGTGATGATTAATGTGTGTTCTGGCTAAGTGAACAGTGTGGTAAAACAGGGCAATGCAGAGGAAGTCAGAAGGTCATCCCATGCACCCAAGCACAAGAAGTATCACAATTATGTCATCCGTTTTGTATGTGATTTTTCCAATTTGGAAGAAGTCCTGTGAACCTGGTGGTTGCCCTGTCAAGGAGTGACAGAGAAGAGTGGATAAGGGCTATAAAAGTGTAAACAAAGAGTGTCCAGAGAACTGGTGTTTGGGAGTTTGCAGATCACTCAAAGAGTATAAGTATTACATTTAATAAGTGGGTATTTTAAATTGTAAAGTAATGCAGATGGTGCATCATACTGTGTAGCTAGTCTTGTTGGTAAGGGATTAACTCAAAAGTTCAGTATAAATCTGGATGGAACCTTTTCACCAGTTGTGAGCTGTAGTATTCTTACAGCTCTTATCAGTTTATCTGTACACCTTGATCTTATGATTAATCATTGAGATTTTAAAACTTTTTCTATGTGAAGAATTAAAGGCAACTACTCTCATGACAACCACATGGTTCTGTATCAAAAGGTTATGAGGGTAAAGTTTACAAAGTATATATGGCCATTTATGGTTTGTCAGCCAGACATTGGAATAAAAAGTAAAAAGTATACTTTTAATTGTAGGTTATGCCGTGAATACTGATGAAGATGGTTTGTGCTAAAAGGTCAAATACAAGTCTTGCAGTTGTTGCTTTCTGTGTTGTTGATTTTTATGTCTCTTGTAATAACAATGTGAAGAAAGACGAGTTGTACCTGGGATTCTCTGAGCATTCCAAAGTTAAGGATCTAGAACAAGTAAAGTCTTGTCGAGGCATGTGCATAACTGCGATTGGGAAGACGGTAATTTAAAACTTGACCCGCTGTACTGAAAAATGTTAATATGTCTGACTGTACTCCCAGATGAACACCAATGGAAGCTGGATTATAGCTTTGGGAATTGCAGGGCAATTAGTTGTGGGACATTTCTGTATATAGTACTAATGCAAGACCTGACATATATTATGCAGCAACTGCTTTAAGCCAACATAATTGAAAGTTTACTAGGGCACATTGAAACAGGCCAAAGGAGAATCCCCAGTTATCACAAGGGTGCCATGAATTATGATATTGTGTTCAACATGGTGACTGCTGCACGCATAGTGATGAATGTTTCACTCCCAGGCCAGGTGGCATCAGGGATGAATAAGGTTCTGCTGTGATCAGCGGAAAGCACACAGCATCAAGGAAGAGGCCTTGCTGTGGCTGCCACCTGCCACATGACAGTCAATGTATTAACAATGGGGATTTTAAAGATCAGCAATAAACTCGTTTTATTGCCTCAAATTTTGTAAAAGATTTAACCAATGGGTTGTGTCAGTGCAAAAGTGCTTTTCTATGGGGGAAAAATATAATTTCTTGCAAGTATTGGAAACTGGAGATGGCTGCCATATCAATTACTCAAGTTGAACATGCAACTTTAAATTCCGCAGCCAAAGAGTCAGTGTATGAATGGTAGGGGAACTGTTAAATAATTGTGTAATAATTTTTAATGAGAACCAAACTTCCATTAGACTGTCAAAATCCTGTACTGCATTCTATACTGAAACATGTTTGTGCTAAATGATATTTTAGGAGCAAATGTGTGAAATGCAGTGACATTGTTGTTAAATACTTGCAGTCAAAGAAAATGCCTGCTGATACTGAACTTGCTCAGAGCAATACAAGACCTAAATCATAACTTGAAATTGTCACCAGATTAAGTGGTTGTGTTGTTATATTGATTTCCGGTGTGTTTTTCATGTTTGCTGTATTCACCTACAAGGCAGTGGAGTATATCTGTGTAATTGTTCTTCTGTCATCTTGCATATACAAAGTAATGGTGAGGTGCGAATATAAGTACTCTAAATGATGAAACTTTCATTTATCTGTGCCATCATAAACACCAACCCATATTAACTAGTATCCCTCATAGAACCAGAAAATCAGCTAGTATTTCATTCAGAACAAATTAGTGCATTTCTACTATTCATCAACTAGTTAAATTAACTAATGTGAAATAATTGGAGTTAATGGGAACTGAAGTCAGTGATGAAGGAATGACAGGATGTTTTGTTGTTGTTGTGGTCTTCAGTCCTGAGACTGGTTTGATGCAGCTCTCCATGCTACTCTATCCTGTGCAAGCTTCTTCATCTCCCAGTATCTACTGCAACCTACATCCTTCTGAATCTGCTTAGTGTATTCATCTTTTGGTCTCCCTCTACGATTTTTACCCTCCACACTGCCCTCCAATGCTAAATTTGTGATCCCTTGATGCCTCAAAACATGTCCTACCAACCGATCCCTTCTTCTAGTCAAGTTGTGCCACAAACTTCTCTTCTCCCCAATCCTATTCAATACCTCCTCATTAGTTACGTGATCTACCCACCTTATCTTCAGCATTCTTCTGTAGCACCACATTTCGAAAGCTTCTATTCTCTTCTTGTCCAAACTAGTTATCGTCCATGTTTCACTTCCATACATGGCTACACTCCATACAAATACTTTCAGAAACGACTTCCTGACACTTAAATCTATACTCGATGTTAACAAATTCCTCTTCTTGAGAAACGCTTTCCTTGCCATTGCCAGTCTACATTTTATATCCTCTCTACTTCGACCATCATCGGTTATTTTACTCCCTAAATAGCAAAACTCCTTTACTACTTTAAGTGTCTCATTTCCTAATCTAATTCCCTCAGCATCACCCGACTTAATTTGACTACATTCCATTATCCTCGTTTTGCTTTTGTTGATGTTCATCTTATATCCTCCTTTCAAGACACTGTCCATTCCGTTCAACTGCTCTTCCAAGTCCTTTGCTGTCTCTGACAGAATTACAATGTCATCGGCGAACCTCAAAGTTTTTACTTCTTCTCCATGAATTTTAATACCTACTCCGAATTTTTCTTTTGTTTCCTTTACTGCTTGCTCAATATACAGATTGAATAACATCGGGGAGAGGCTACAACCCTGTCTCACTCCTTTCCCAACCACTGCTTCCCTTTCATGCCCCTCGACTCTTATAACTGCCATCTGGTTTCTGTACAAACTGTAAATAGCCTTTCGTTCCCTGTATTTTACCCCTGCAACCTTCAGAATTTGAAAGAGAGTATTCCAGTTAACATTGTCAAAAGCTTTCTCTAAGTCTACAAATGCTAGAAACGTAGGTTTGCCTTTCCTTAATCTTTCTTCTAAGATAAGTCGTAAGGTCAGTATTGCCTCACGTGTTCCAACATTTCTACGGAATCCAAACTGATCTTCCCCGAGGTCGGCTTCTACCAGTTTTTTCATTCGTCTGTAAAGAATTCGCGTTAGTATTTTGCAGCTGTGACTTATTAAACTGATAGTTCGGTAATTTTCACATCTGTCAACACCTGCTTTCTTTGGGATTGGAATTATTATATTCTTCTTGAAGTCTGAGGGTATTTCGCCTGTCTCATACATCGTGCTCACCAGATGGTAGAGTTTTGTCATGACTGGCTCTCCCGAGGCCATCAGTAGTTCAAATGGAATGTTGTCTACTCCCGGGGCCTTGTTTCGACTCAGGTCTTTCAGTGCTCTGTCAAACTCTTCACGCAGTATCTTATCTCCCATTTCGTCTTCACCTACATCCTCTTCCATTTCCATAATATTGTCCTCAAGTACATCGCCCTTGTATAAACCCTCTATATACTCCTTCCACCTTTCTGCCTTCCCTTCTTTGCTTAGAACTGGGTTGCCATCTGAGCTCTTGATATTCATACAAGTGGTTCTCTTCTCTCCAAAGGTCTCTTTAATTTTCCTGTAGGCAGTATCTATCTTACCCCTAGTGAGACAAGCCTCTACATCCTTACATTTGTCCTCTAGCCATCCCTGCTTAGCCATTTTGCACTTCCTGTCGATATCATTTTTGAGACGTCTGTATTCCTTTTTGCCTGCTTCATTTACTGCATTTTTGTATTTTCTCCTTTCATCAATTAAATTCAATATTTCTTCTGTTACCTAAGGATTTCTATTAGCCCTCGTCTTTTTACCTACTTGATCCTCTGCTGCCTTCACTACTTCATCCCTCAGAGCTACCCATTCTTCTTCTACTGTATTTCTTTCCCCCATTCCTGTCAATTGTTCCCTTATGCTCTCCCTGAAACTCTCTACAACATCTGGTTCTTTCAGTTTATCCAGGTCCCATCTCCTTAAATTCCCACCTTTTTGCAGTTTCTTCAGTTTCAATCTGCAGTTCATAACCAATAGATTGTGGTCAGAATCCACATCTGCCCCAGGAAATGTCTTACAATTTAAAACCTGGTTCCTAAATCTCTGTCTTACCATTATATAATCTATCTGATACCTACTAGTATCTCCAGGATTCTTCCAGGTATACAACCTTCTTTTATGATTCTTGAACCAAGTGTTGGCTATGATTAAGTTATGCTCTGTGCAAAATTCTACAAGGCGGCTTCCTCTTTCATTCCTTCCCCCCAATCCATATTCACCTACTACGTTTCCTTCTCTCCCTTTTCCTACTGACGAATTCCAGTCACCCATGACTATTAAATTTTCGTCTCCTTTCACTACCTGAATAATTTCTTTTATCTCGTCATACATTTCATCTATTTCTTCATCATCTGCAGAGGTAGTTGGCATATAAACTTGTACAGGATATATCAGTGAAAACTGCTCAGAAATGCTGAACCTGCAATCTAATGAAAATATCGCAACAAATGGGTTCTGAGGACTTAAACTGTGGCTTCAGGCACTGGTCTGGCAAAAAATACTGCAGATTCATTTGTGCTATTCATCCACAACTTCACTTGTGTAGGCGTATGGCACGTATATTGCACATGCCTTCTCCTTCTCTCTCTCTCTCTGTCCATTTCCTCCTCCTCCTCCTCCTCCCTTTCTTTTTCCATCTGCTTTTTCCCCAAGTTCTCTACCTCCTCCTCCTCCTCCATCTCTCTCTGCCCATCTCCTCTTCCCCTCTAACTCTGTCCACTACCTCCTTCTTCCTGTCTGTCCATCTCCTCCTCCCCCTCTCTGTGCTCAGCCATTCGTATCCATATACGTACCCAGACACTACCCTACGCAACATGCCAAATGTGCAGGGCAGCCTAGAAGTCAGGCATTATCAAATGCTTTTCAGCCTCGGGCTCTGCACCGAAGCCCCTACTGTTGCTGGAGCAGTGGTAAACACGGGACATGTGTTAGTCAGGCTGCCTCCCTTTTCACCCCACAACCCTTTTATGTGGTACAGCTAAATGCAGGTGGTCTTCCTGAGTAAGAATATAAAATGGGATCTCATCAAATTCGAGCACGTAGTGAGCCAGCTAAACCAGAACTACACTGCCGAGGTTCAGCACATGTTCACCACTCTGCTGGTGCTATCCTCATATAATTGGTTGAAGGAGGAGTTGATCTGTCAGATTTTATTGTTCCAAGAGCAATGAGAGCATCAGTTACTATGTATCATGAATACAGCAACAGGAGGCCATCATGCTACATGTTCCATATGCAGAGCCTCATACAGTCTGACATAATTCTGGACTTGCTGCTGTGTGCTAACTGGGCATGCAGGCTCCCAGAACAAATGTAAGCAGTAATGGCGACATAGACAGACATGCAGTTGGACTCTATTGCAAACTTGGTCGATTGTGTGCACAAACTGCTGGCAGCAGTGCCTAGTACCACAACCACGGTAGCCTGTGACACCTCTGTGGTGAGACACACCTCCTGTATCTACTGTCCTGGATGCCATTCTGTATCACCTAGTTCAGAACTTGGCCACATAGGTGGCAATTCTCAGCACGTAAGTGGACCAATTGCCACACTCTCAGAAAGAAGGCTGCCAGGAGGCACAGTGCCAGGAGCCACTGCTGAAATGGCACAATTAACAACACAGCAAAAGCTATTCTAGTGGTATGATGCTGACATCAGATCAGCTGCCGAACATCATCTGCTAATCATGGCAATGATGTGAAAAAGTGCCGACCACCATGCTCACTCCCAAATGCCAGCTGCAACCAGCCTTAGACGCACCTGGCTGCAGTGCCATATCAAAGTTTCTCTTCATATCAGAGTAGGCTTGTAGTGTCAGATACCTCGTAGGCACAGTTTCTGGTTTCACAATATCTCCACGAGCCATGCTGAGGATCCACAGGAACGCCAAATTGCTGTTTCTCATGGCTGCAAACAATTCAACCATCAAAATGTATGGCGCACAACAATGAAATTTTGATCTGACTACATCGCACATTCATGTAAACCTTCAGTGTACCTGATATCAAAGATCCAATCCTGAGTGCGGATTTCATCAGATACTACAAGCTGCTTGCTTATATTACAATTGTCCAGCTGACAGATGCAACCATAAGTTTGATGATAGTGGGACAGCAGCAGCAGGCTGCTTTCTTCAGTGTGAAACTAGTCAAGTGCACCATACCATATGCCAACACCACGGACACATTTTTGTAGCTCACTCACCCCCTGCTGCTCCACAGAACATGGAACATTCAATGGTTCACCATATCATAACTATGGCCAGCCCTCTCACCTCATGCCACCCACATCAACTCATGCCTGGCAGGCTCGCTGCAGCAAAGGCCGACTTTGAGGTCATATTGCTACAAGGCATCATCCTGCCATCAGGCAACCTGTGGTCCTCTGCCTTGTACTTAGTCCCTAAAAAAGGCTATTCATGACACCCTTGTGGAGACTATCATGCCTTGATTTCATGAACAGCGACAGTTTGATACCTAGTACTGCACCTTCAGGATTTTAGCCGTGCCTTTTAGTAATTTTCAACAAAATTGACTCCATGAAGACATCCACGCAGATTATAGTAGCGCCTGTAGACATTCAAAAAATGGCAATCATCATGCCATTTGGTCTCCTTGAGAGCATATGTATGATGACATGTGGAATAATCGGGTCTACTGTTTGTGTCACTCTGGCACAATATTTCAGCCACGTAACTCGATGCCTTCTTCAGGTGCTACCTGAGACTGTCATATTGGAGGATATTGTCCAGTATTTATGCCCAGAGGGCGCTGGGTGCTCTCTTTGCCATCCGCGCCTGCCTGGCGCTGCTTGTAACGTGTTCTCTCTTCCCTGGTGCTCCCTCGGATGTCCGCGCCCGACTTGGTTGTCACCTGTGGCAGCTCTCTGAGGCCTGTCCTTTGTCGGGCACTCCGTTCGTGGTCCGCGCCCACCTGGTGCTGCTCCTGAGGTGTTGGCACTTCCCTAGTGCTCCGACAGTAGTCCGCACTCGGCTCGTCCATCATCTGCGGTCGTGGCAGCTGTCAGAGGCCCGTCCTGTGTCGGAAGTTGCGTTCGCAGTCCGCGCCCACCTGACACTGCTCCTGCGGTGTTACTGCTTCTTGAGGAGTTTCTTGGTTCCTTTCATTGGGCCCTGATAAGCTCAAGAGCCAGACTCCACGCCGAGCTGAGCTCGTAACCGCTGTCTCGGTTTATTGGGTTGTCTGTGGCCTTGATCTCGATGGCCCCCTTTACGACACTGTCCCAAAATCTTGGCATCTGTGTCACAATTTTGGTGTTGTTGTAGTCCATTGAGTGACCGAGCACCAGACAGTGCTCCACTATGGCAGATTTGGTTGCCTGTCCGAGTCTGGTGTGCCTCTGGTGTTCTTTGCACTTGATGTCCACTGTTCTGGTTGTCTGGCCAATGTATGACTTTCCACACTGGCACGGGATGTTGTAAATGCCCAGGTCATCCTTCACACTCCCTAGCATTGTCCCAATTTTGGAGGGTGGACAGAAGATACTCTTTATATCATATTTTGAAAGAATTCTGCTGATCTTTGCAGAAATAGCTCCAGCATATGGCAGGTATGCCACCTTCTTCGCCTCCTCTTCTGCACCCTGTGGCTGGCTGGTAGCAAGAAGTGCCCTTTGGATGTGTGTGGAAGAGTATCCATTTCTGCTGAACACCAGCTGTAGATGTTCTATCTCTGTGGCCAGACTTTCCATATCCGACAGCCCGAGCCCGAACACTGTGAACTAATGTTTTAAAGACTCCATTCTTCTGTGCTGGGTGGTGGCAGCTACTGGCTTGAAGGTATAAGTCAGTGCGGGTGGGCTTATGGTACACACTGTGCCCCAGAGTGTCATCTGCCTTCCTCTTGACCAGGACATCCAAGAATGGGAGCTGTCCATCCTTCTCTAGGTCCATAGTAAATTTTATACTTGGGTGGCGTGAATTTAGATGTTCCAAAAAGTCATCCAGCTTCTCCCTGCCATGGGGCCAAATGACAAAAGTGTCGACATACCTAAGAAAGCACTTGGGTTGGTAAGTGGCTGATGCAAGTGCCTCCTCTTCGTACCTTTCCATGAAAAGGTTGGCCGCCACTGGTGATAAAGGGCTGCCCATTGCCACTCCTTCCGTTTGCTCATAAAATTGACCCCTGTAAAGAAAATATGTTGAGGTCAGTACATGCTTGAACAGGTCGAGCAGGGCACCATCGAACTTCTCTCCAATGATATTGAGTGAATCGGTGAGTTGTACTCGTGAAGAGCGACACCACATCGAAACTGACCATGATGCCAGAGTAGCTGCCTTAGCCACTGTAGGAAGTCCTCCGAGTTCCGAATGTGGTGTGCACATTTGCCCACGTATGGTGCCAATATCTTCTTCAGGTATTGTGTAGTGAGGTATGTCATGCACCGATGTTACTGACAATAGGTTGAAGAGGGATCCCCTCCTTGTGGACTTTGGGGAGTCCATAGATTCTGGGTGGTACAGGTGCTTTGGGATGAAGCTTCTTGATGACCTGTTCAGGTAGACCTGTCTCCTTCAGCAGCTTCCAGGTATTCTTGTCCACCTTGTCAGTGGGGTCACTATCTAGTGGTTTGTAAGCAGTGTCTTCCAGAAGTTGTTGCACCTTCCTATCATATTCCAACTTGTTTAAGATGACCATGGAGTTACCCTTACCAGCTGGCAGAACTACAATGCTGTCATCCTCCCGTAGCTACCTGAATGACACCCTCTCCTCGTTCGAGATGTTGGATTTGGGGGGCTTTGTCCTGGTGAGTGCCCTGCAGGTCTCCCTGCGGATCTCTTCAGACACGTTGGAAGGTAGCGTGTTGACGACTTGCTCAACCGAACTGATGAAGGCTGCAACAGGTTCGCTTCTGGGAGTCACTGCAAAGTTGAGGCCCACGGATAGCGCCAGGCGGGCGCGGATGGCAAAGAGAGCACCCAGCGCCCTCTGGGCATAAATACTGGACAAGATCCTCCAATATGGCAGTCTCAGGTAGCTCCTGAAAAAGGCAACAAGTTACGTGGCCAAAATACTGTGCCAGAGTGACACAAACATCCGGAAGTAGTCCCGATTATTCCACATGTCAAGGTCTCACCTGTAAAACCTGTAGAGTTACATATGTATTATGTTTGGTGTACACCAAACATCATACATATGCTCTCAAAGAGACCAAATGACATGATGATTGCCATTACCATTGCCCAGACCTGGCAGTGTTTCCTGGATAGCATCTTTTGAGGTTTACCATATTGTTTTGCATATCTCAATGGCATCCTAGTCTTCCAGAATTCATCCAAGCTCCAATGCCACAATCTAACAACCATTTTTCAGTGCCTGACTGAGGCCAGTATTATAACTAAAACAATGAATTGCATATTCAGGGTCACAGAAATAGAGTTTCTTGGGCACTTCATCATGCCAAGCAGATCCATGCCACTATCTGACAAGCTACGGGTGATCTTAAACACGCCATGCCTACAGACACACAAAGAATTATGCCTTATGCTGAAGTTTTATTGGTGCCATCTCCCTCACTGACAGCAGTCTTCACAGCCCCACCATGAAGAGGACTCCCATGCACCAGATAGACTGTTTCTCTTCCTGTCAACTTTGAGGACATTGCCCACAGATAGAAATGAACAACTGGGCAGCCTTTGCCATGACAGCTCCAGCAGCCTACAATTCAAACTAGTGACCATTCCCAGCTCCACCCTTAAGATTTGGTGGGACATATCTACAAGCACACACCACCCCTTTCTTCCACAGAAATTCCAGTGCAGCACTTTTGACCATGTCCATTGTCGCACACCCGTGTGCCAACACTACTGTGTAGCTCATCACTGTGCATTTCATCTGGCCATGACTCCAGAAGGACTGCCATCAATGGGCACACACTTCTATGCATGCCAACATGCTGAAGTCAGGAGGCACATTCATGGACTCATCGGTACCTATACCAGCACAACATGCCACTTTGCACATGTTCACATGGACATTTTGGGCCCCACTTCCTTTGTCCCATGGCAAGTTATACCTTCTGACAATTGTGAACCATTTCATTTGTTGGACAGAGGTAACAGTCATAGCAGACATCACCGTCAAGACCATTGGCACCAACCTTGTTAACACCTGGTGGCATTCCTGTGATGCCCCAATCACATTGTAACAGACCTAGGATGCCAGTTTGACTGCACACTGTTCACATGTTGTCCGATTGCATTGCATGCAGTTACACAGAACCACTAGCTACCAACCAGTGTCCAACAGCATGACGGATTGGTTCCATAGGATGCTGAAAGCCACCCTCATTTGCCACGACACCACCTAGATGGAAGCACTCCTGCTGGTACTCCTCAGACTGCAAGTAACACTGAAGGAAGAGATTGGTGCTTCACCTACCGATATCATCTATGGACAACAAATCACAATTTCTGTAGATTCCATGGAGGAAGTACTACTGCCACACAATGCCTTGACCACGCCTCCACCCGCACCCCATTGCGGCCTGGCACTGGCAAAGTATTTGGACTCGCCAATCTGCTGCACTGTACATGCATAATGTTTTACACCAACACAGTAGAGCCACCACTTTGGTCACCCTGCTCAGGGCCACATTATGTGATTACTTGCAGCGAAAAAACATTTGACATAGAGTACAACGGGAACCCAACTAAAGCCTTGAGCAACCAAGTCAAACCAGTTTGTCTTGTCGGCTCCAGCAGCAGGTAAAGACACTTTGCACAGTTCCCCTGGATCCAGCGTATCGAGTGTTGAGGTTGGATTGAGTGCCATGCTGTGTTTCTGCATTGAATTATGTCAGTGAACTATGTACAGCAATATTTCTTCATGAACACTATTTCATCTCCTTGTGTTTACTGTAAAACTTGTGAATACTTTGATGTGTTATATTAATTGCCAACCAGACATTTCTTGCATGTTAGTGCTCTTCAAGACGAATCACGTACGGCTGTGGACTGTGCACAGCCTGCTGTTGCCATCACTAGACGGCTGCGCGCAGACACTCCTACCATGCATCCTGCCAGTTGTGCACTGACATCACTGGCTATCACCCAATCACTGTGGGCCAGCCCACTGCCATCACACACATGCTGACATCACCACGAAGCATGTGAGCTCCAAACATTTTAGGCACAAGCTGGTCACTGGTGCCTTCTCTCAATTCCAAACTGCTCTCCAATCGGCACAAGGTAGCAGTGCCCAGCATTCACCAGTGTGCTCACAGATTTACCGTTAGGCCAAGTTTTGGCAACAGTGCAATGCAGATGGGTAGATGCCAGTGTGTGTTGAGCAACAGAATTATGTAATGCTGCTCCCGGAGGCCTATTCTGGTCGCCACAGGGAACATGGGTCGAATTTATCGTAAGCTCCCCACAATGTAAGTGGGATTATTGAGTCAGCACCATCCATTTATCCATCTCGCTTCACTGTGACTGCGAAGTACACAGTGCCCCATGGATCAGGATGATGGTTGCAGTTTTGTCCACTCACACATCGTTTTCTCGTTGTTACACAATCAGGCAAGGTACTTGATCACTGATGAAAGTGCACTCTCTGGGAAAAGTGTTCAAGCAGATCTACTGTGCAGTCACATGATCGCGAAAGCACAGACTTCTGCTATTAGAAAATATTGTTAATTGGTTGTATATTCCTTTGCTTAATGTATCACTGTGCGGACATGTTCTTTGTCAATTAAAGTCACCACAGCCTACACCCTGAGCACAGTGCATGGCTGTGGCAATAAAACTGGACTGCTGCACCACCAACTTGTAAGCCATGATCCTACAAGATCTCCCTTCAAAGAAATTGTTTCATCTCTCTAATATGGGAAGCTAGGATGAGAGTAGTGGGCTGGAGGTGTTGCTCAACAACAGCTGAAATTATTTCTGCAGTATCCAGCTACAGTAACACATCCAGCATTGTTAGGCTTGTAGAGGTTGGAAAACATGAGAATGCAAAATTCAGCTGGGGTGAGAAGGGGGATGGACTCGGTGGAGTGTGTCTGGAGGTGGGTCTGAGAATTTCAATATGTATTGGATATTACGCTGGACTTCTGCAATAAAGTCACTGTGGCAGGGTTTGTAGGCGGAAGAGTCAGAGAGTTGCCAGATACCATTCGTCTGGTTGTCACTGTGTTTCATCACAGCAGTGGAGGGGCATTTGTTGATAAGAAGGATGATCAAATTGCAATTTATCTTAAAATTGTGGATGGCTCTTCCTTCCTCTGCTGAAAGGGACAGGTTATTTGGAAGGGACATAGCGATACTGGGTGAAGCCAGTTTGGAGGTCAGGAGCTCCTGAAAGGGACACAGGAGGCAGTTAGGTTGAAGTGGATGGAGATATCAACTTTCAGATGTAAGGTTCAGTATAATCTTTGCTTTTAGTTGGAGAGGTCGGTTGCAAAATAGTGTTTTTTCTGTAGTGTTGCAATATACAGTTTTGCTGTGGGCAATGATCTGTTGCATCAATCAGCAAAATAACATCATAAGGATAGAAGCACAAGATGGCTCAATGATCAGGCATTATGGAGCAATAGTACATATTCAGGACACTAACTAAGTGAAAGACATCAGCCAACATCTCGGAAATCCAAAACTGTGACATCTTGCAGCCCTGGCAGAGATCCTGAAGGAGCTGACTAGACAAGAAAACTGGAGCTAATGATGTCGTCATTCCTCAATGACAACCTGCTGTGGGTTCTGGGGTGTATTGGAGAAACACTAGCCACATACATCCTAATCAAAAAGAGACCCTCTTTCACAGATTGTGTTGAGTGGTAACCAGGTGCACAGTATGCACAGTGATGCGGTCAATGCAAGCCAATAGCTATGGGAAGAAGACCACTTGCAATTCAAGACGAAGCATCCAGCTGCCATCACCAGCCCTTATTGCCACCAGCTGCAGGCCTCTGTCTGAGCTGAAGTCTACATGCAGTCTTAGATACGCTGCGAGTCACATGCTGGGTGACTACCTTCTGCTCACAGTAATCACCCTGGTGAACCATGGGTTCAAGCCTAGGCCTACATTGTTGCTGTCCAATGACCACAGTGGGAGCACACCATTGTCTTCAGCTATGCCAGAAGCCATAGATTAACATCTCCTGTCCCAGAGTGTTGTACATTGTCACTACAGAAACAGCCAAGAAACCAGAGCTGTTTCTATCACCCTTCACCTACAACATGCCACGTTGTGTCAGCTTACCACAGCTACATTGACACCAACACATGCCACCCCCAGCATATACTGCCTTCCTGGCACACTAGCACTGGTGCTGGCACATGGCAGCAACCACAGCTGCCGACATCACAGATGGTACTGACCTCCTTTCCACCCAGGATTCCACCTCTGTAACTGCCATGAATAAAGCACTATCTTAACCAGGAATGTTTTAATGACAGTTCACCATTCTACTCTACCTCACTGACACCACTGCATCTATGTCCATGTCGGGGAATCACACATCATAACTTACCAGCACGCAATCCAGCCACCACCATAGTGGTCACATCTTGACATCTACAGTAGATATTGAGAGAAGGAGATCAGGTCTTTGATGAGTCTAGTATAATTAAACTGAGAAGTAGCAATGAAAATGAAGCCTTTGTATAGGAGAAACTTCTGTGGGATTGATGGGAGGCAGTGGTCTTTAGTGTGTGTGTGTGTGTGTGTGTGTGTGTGTGTGTTCTTCCCAGTGCTGAGATAAAGGTTTTCACTTTGGAATAAGGGTGTACATAACTGAGGGTGTGTAGTAATGTGCTGCTTCACAACCCATGCCATGTGGACACCTTCCTCCCAACAACAGTTTTTCTGAACTGAGCAGGTGGGAACTCTTGTCACAACATACCACACAATCTTATTGGCTTTAATTTTCATCAGCCCCTCTCCGACATCCATGTCTACCACTCCCCCATTAGCCCAACCCAATACACTCATATTATGAGGGCTGTCTGTAAAGTAAGATCTCCAACAAGCTAATGTCGGGATGAAGTGAGCTAGCTTAAATCTGACAACAGCACCATGTTCTCTGCTTCCCACGCCACTATTGTTGCCAGTCGCCACCTCTCTGTAGCACTCATTCTTGGAGTAGCAGCTCTTAACAATGGAAGGGAAAATCAATGCTCCCGCCAAGTGTGAATTGCATTGTGAGACTAGATTTCTATATTAATGGGTCAACATTATTGAAATCCATCACCAGTTGACTGATGTGTATGGAGAAAAGTGTATGGATATAAAAATGTGTGTAAGCTGTGTAGGGATTTCACAGACAGCTGCACAAACGTGCACAATGAGGCCGGCTGCAGGCATCCCACCGACTTCCTGCACAAGTCGATGGGAGAGTGGTATGACGAGGGTATGAAAAAGCTTCCAGAGAATTTCCAAAACGCATTGATCACGACGGGGCCTATGTTGAAAAATATCAAAGGCCATGCTTTCAGAATCTGTAATTGGTTTTGCAATAAAGTGATGTTTACTATGCGAAGAAGCATTGCAGACCTTAAGTTACTGACAATACTCGTATACTGCACACCCTCCTCTCCTATCCCTCCAAGCGGTCAACCACCCTTTGCTGCTTCCTCCCCACCCCCACCCCCCTCCCACTATAAACTGGTACAACCTGTCATCCTAGTCAAGCTGCGGTGCTGGTACAATGCAGTGATGCACATATGTGTATGTATATTAGCATGCCATACTGGTTAGCTGTGAAGGAGAACACTGTACTAAAGTTCAGAATCTTTTCAATCTAGTTCCTGTGAATATTGATTATTCAGTGCCTAAACTACACAGTGAATTGTTACTTCCATTATTTGTTGCTGCTCTGGCAGTTGCAAATTCCACTCAGTGGACGATTTTTCTGCACACACTCATCACGTTCACATTTGATAAGAGGGTGACATGTTTCTGTTTCTCTCTCTCTCTCTCTCTCTCTCTCTCTCTCTCTCTCTCTCTCTCACACACACACACACACACACACACACACACACACACACACACTCTCACTCACTCACTCACACACACACACACACACGCGCGCGCACGCACGCACGCTGCTGATCTGTTCCTTGCTGTGGACAGTTTTATAATGGCCACTGTCTCAAAGATTATGACTAGTGCTTCTGAATTCAAGAGAGATTCTTTTGATCAGTTGCCTCTATAGGTTAAAATAATAAATGTATATTGCACAAGTTTTCTGAACAAATCAGGTGAAAAAACACATGAGCAGTCAGTTGAATTAAAAATGATCAGGACAATGTCCTCACCAATGAAGATGCATTAAAAGTGAGAAGAGTAGCTGATTTCAAGCACATATTGTTTGAGCATCCAGACTGACTTCCACCTAATCTCACAAGTACCATGACTATTTTAATTCAATGAATAGGTCATGACAGTAGGAGATGGGAATTAGACAGACCTTCCATACTCTTAGTACACAGTCTATCCACAAGAAAAATATTAGTTAAGTACACGATCTTAAAACATGACTACACTGAAAATATGCATATTTTTTTCATTTTTATCTAAAGAAACAAGTTTATCACTGACCATGAATTTCTCACATTGGTCTCACATGGCAAACTTACTTGTCCTGGTACTTTTCAGACAGTGTTTGGTAGTAGTGAATTTCACCACAAACTTACTTTACATGTACATACACAAAAACACTCTTTACACCATCCAAGCTGTCAATGTGTCTGCTCTCCTAATTGTTTCATGTATGAACTACTACAATTTTTTTCATTAACTTCTTACTCAGATTAACATTAGCCTGTGCAAGAGGGGATGGGACAAGGGTAGGGTGGTGGATCCATTGTAAACAAAGACCATGCGGTAGGGGAGGTGCAGTTTGACAGCTGAAGTCTATGCACAAACACATAACCTCGCATAATATGTAAGCTACAGCTATTAAGTGCAAACAATTGTATTAACAATCAATAATTTGACAAATACAAACATTCAAAGTTGATAGTTTCTCATTAGAGTGCCAAATAAGAAATATTTGTATGAACAATAGCTCAAAGCAAAGGATCTACCACATACTGCCAGAAGGAAACCTCATACAACAAAAAAGTTATAATTTGTGTGCAGGAAACAGTTGTCGGAAATGAAAAATCTTTTAAGAGGGTGGTATGAAAAGTTCTTACAACAAGTTGTTTATGTGATTTTTACTGTACTGTTGCCTGTAAATGTGTGCCACGTCAGTGCTCTTGGAAGAGAGCTGTGGCAGTGACATGGCTCTGTTGTTCCTGCGTAGTGATTTGCGAAGTTGGAAAAAAATCAAGATCTGAGCAGTGATTAAGTACTTCGTAAAGGAAATATGAAAGCAAAGGACATTTATGCTGATTTCCAGAATACACTGGGGGACTCCACTCCTTCATATTCAGCCATTGCCAAGTGGAAAAATGAATTTAAATTTGGTAGGGAGAGATTAGATGGTGATCCGCACAATGGTTGGCCAAGATGTGTGACTACTCCAGAAATCATTGCAAAAGTGCACAAAATGGTCATGGAGGATCGTCGATTGAAAGTGCATGAAACTAACTGTTCACACTTGTCAGATGTCATCTGAAAGGGTGTGTCACATTTTAGCTGAAGAATTAGGAATGAAAAAATTATCTGCAAGATGCGTGCTGTGATTCTTGACACTGGATCAAAAACGCACGAGAATGGACATATCGGAACAATATTTGGCCCATTTTAGGAGAAATGAACAAGATTTTTTGTGCTGGTTTGTGACCACCGATGAAACTTGTGTAGCGGGACTTTGAATTTCGCCGTGCTACACTCGTTCCCTCAGATAAAAATATCCCGTCGCAGCGGTATGAGTGCTCGACGGCAGAGAAAATACCAAAATTGTGACTCTTTTGTTTTCTACCCGTTTTCATTTGTCTCTTGATAGCCGGAGCTTAAGGCAGACGTGATCTGATGATGACGTTAAAAAAATACTTATTAGCTAGTCTTGATCTGATTTTAATGTGTAGACATATTGTGGAAGTTGTTAAGAAATTCGGAGGATGGAAGTAGCAAAGTAAATTAAATTGCATACAGTATCAAGATGATTTTAATTGGTATAAATTAGTGATTCCTGGACAATTGCAAGATTTCGGAGCAGACTTTTCATTCAGAATTGAAGGAGATTTTTGAAGACCTGGACGCCACACGAAAGAAAACAAGTTAACCTGGTAAAGGATGATCTCTCATCAGTGTAATACTCAAGGATGACATTTTTACTCTTCCTGTGCATATCCTACAATTAATGGCTTCAGAATTAGATATCACTGACTAGTCTGTCCTGTGTACTAGGCAAATGGTTTCAAGATTGGCTGTATTATTGCTCCTGCAAAACATTGTGTCGTCACCAGTATCCACAACAACGAGGCCTTCCACCTGATCTCCTGGTACACTGCTATTCCTATTCAATGCTTTTACAGTTGGTCTGTCAAGTTTCTGAACGCCCTGCTCTTATTAAGACACAGTACATACCATGCAGCCACTTTCAGATCAGTTCCTGTTGTTGCTTGATCATAGATATTGTCCATTTTGCACATATGCTCTAAATTTTTGTGACTACATATTTCTATGTGGCAGGGAAGCCAACCCTGCACACTATCACCAGCAAGGCTGCCCCCTGTTAGGAGGCTGCCTTTTGCATCAGGGATGGTCACTTAGTCGAGGAGCCCTCATCCTACAAAGAAGCAGGCTGCAACTGTTATCCTCATCAGGAGGTGTTCCATTTAGAAAAGGAAAAATACAGGGCACACTTTGGCCTCAAAACTTAATGCCATAGGGGTAAAAATAAAAAAAGAAAAAGTTGTGAGGGAGACAGGAAAGAAGACAGAAGCAGCCTCACAAGCCAGGGGAAGTAATGCAAGTCCTAGCTAATTGTCCATGTGATTGCCAATCTCATACTCCAAAGAATGGGGTCCCTTGGGGGACTACAATTTGTGCGGAAACTCCAACTGACCAGTCTTGTCATGGATGACCCTACCAAGTACATTACTCCAGCCAGCACAGCTCAGTGGATCACTGAAACACACAAATCTCTGCACCAAAGTTGAGGTGTTAGTCCATAGGGACAAACAAAGGATTCAGTAGCAAAAAATCTTTTCCACTGATGTTGCTACTGTGATTCAGCAGTCAGAGTAGAAATTACAGTGCCTGCATACTGCAAAGATTTTTGCAAGAGTTATATATATGTTCGACACCGTGGACAATCACTATAACTGGTTTGATGTACAGGGTGATTATAATTGAAGTTAAACTTTCAAACTGCTGTAGAAGTAACACCACTAGTCAGAATGACATCAAATTGCAACAGAATATTATCAGAGTGGGGAGAAAACATATGGCAGAAGAAAAATAAATAGTTACAAAATGTAGCAACAGATGGCAATGTAAGCACCATAATTTAATAGTTGACTACAAACTACAAATGAATTGTACAATAATGCCTAAGATGTACATTTGGCACTAAACAATCTGTACAAATCAGTGTACTTGGGTGTACAAGGTGTGATACTGTTAGTTACGTAAGCCCGTTTACCACAAAAACGTCATATCACAATGGATGGGAAAAATCTGTTTTTAACTGTCCTGAGGCCAAAAACCACATAAAAAACATCAATAACATCGGTTTTTAAGTATCCTGAGGCTAAAAACTGCATAAAAGCATAAATCAAAATCAAATCAGATTATTAATTTCCGTGTGACTGGTGTGAAACTTGTTCAATATGCTGTTCACCATTTTCTGCATGTTGAAATCGAGAAACAGCATGTTCCACATCCGATCGAAGTGTTTCAAGGGTCACATTCAGAATGTGTTGCGCAATGTGTGCCTTCAAAGCAGCTATGTTTGCAATTGGAACAGTGAAAACAACATCCTTAAGATAGCCCCACAGCCAGAAGTCACACAGATTAGGATCAGGTGATCGGGACAGCCAGGCTGTAGGGAAATGGCGCCTGATAATTCTAGCATTTCTGAAATTATGCTTCAGCAGCTGCTTAACTGGATTTGCAATGTGTGGATGTGTGCCACCCTGCATAAAAATGATCCCATCCACACATACACACTGTTGGAGAGCTGGAATGACATGGTTGTGTAAGACACTTAGCAGTTACCGGTGACTGTACAGTTAACAGGACCAGAAGCATCTGTCTCATCGAAAAAAAATATGGCCCTATGATAAAGGATGCCATAAACCCACACCACAGTGACCTTTTCAGGATGAAGTGGTACTGTTTGATTTGCGTGTGGATTTTCTGTTGCCCGTATTTGACAATTCCGTCTATTGACATATCCTGTCAGACGGAAGTGGGCTTCATCTGTCCACAAAATCTTCCATGGCCCATCATTGTCCACTTCCATGCGAGCAAGAAATTCCAAAGCAAAGGTCTTTCTTACTGGCAGATCAACAGGAAGCAACTCATGCACATGGGTAATTTCGAATGGATAAAAAAAGGAATGTTTCTTAGGATTTTGCGCACCGTGCTCACGGGTATGTCCCATGATCAGGCAATTCTCTGTGCACTACATATTTGCACACCACCACTTGTCTCCTCCTGCATTGCTGTGGCCACTGCTTCCACTGATGTCGAATCAATTCGTTCCCTCCCTCTACTAGGTTGCACACCAAAAGAACCCGTCTTTATGAATTCCAGAATCATTTTCTCCGGACCCATGGTAGTCATCAGACCAACTTTTTTTTATAAATCCTTCAGTGTCCGGAACTTCTGCAGAGTGACATGTGCACAGTCACTGCAGCAGATGCGAAAGGAGGAAATAACAGAATGGAATCTGTGTGTACTCACACTGAGAATGCATTTTTGTGTTGCTCCCACATTTTGCAAGATCTAGCCACCCTTAGGCAAGATCAACACATTTACAGAATCAATGCAAACCAACACTCAACCTATTCACAAAAACTCACCACATGAATAACCAAACCAAAAAGAGATGTATCATGAAATTTAAAAAGTTCTAAATAAAGTAAAAAACAATTTTATTATATATGAAACATTTTACAAACAAAATATTTTGTGAACTACAATGAGAACACCAGAGGTATATTAAATGCACCACAGATTTTTTTCATTTGTAGAACACAAGTGCTGCATAGAAGCAGAACATTTTATTTGTCTTGTTTTATTAAATCACAATTGATAGGAATGCTACCTGGGCAGGAAAGGAAAGTAAATTGAGCAAACATTCATAAAACCTTCATTCATTTGAACAATTAATATCAATTTTACTGTATGCTATCACACAGAAACACATCAATGTTTTCTCAAATAAAAAACATAAAAATAAGGTTGCTATTATTTACAGAAATTTAATACACTCTTCCAAGACTTTTGTTGGAATAGGAAAAATAACTAAGTACTTCAGTACCACCCCCCTCCACACACACACACACACACACACACACACACACACACACACACACACACACCTTGTAGCCTCCTCTACAATCTCTCTCACCACATCACAAAAAGGATGCATTCAACACAGACTGAACAATAGGTTTCATCAAAACATTTAACAAATTAACATAGCTTGCTGAATTAACATATCACTGAGATTGCATGACGACATCTACACTAAGCTGTGCTTGTTTTTACATGTGTCAGATTTCATAAGGAAAAAAATCACTTTAGAAACTGACACAAATTTCCACCTTCCATGTAAAAAAATTTCAGTGTTCACTGGAAGGAAGGTAACGGTTTCATAAGAAACACACAAATAGAACTCTTCACACCACAAGATGGTAATGGCAGCTCAAATTTCCATCTTTATAAGGCCCCACTGTCCCATTATGTTGTCACCAACACACTATTTCTTGCCCAGCAAGCGACGCATATCCTTATTTTGGCGCTGCAGAGTGGTATCTGCTGTGTCTGTTTTGTCTGTTATTTTATCAAGTAGCTCATTCTGAGAGTCAATTTCTTCCCCTAGCCCAGCTGCCAAACCTTTCAGCCGTGACAATGAACCACACATTTCTTCCAAGTTACGGTCCAAAGCTAACTGCATGTCACTCATATCATTAGTGTCAGCAGAGGCAAAGGTATCAGTTGTTAATCCTCTGGTTCGTAGACCTGTTACAAATCAAAATCATTACGATTGTTCATCTGTTGTGGTTTACATTAAAAACTAAAGTTATAATAATCCAAAATAGATGTTATTAATCGAAATACATAAAAAAATGTCTAATTTATTCTATGCAATGATTACTTGCATCTTTAACACTTCAATTCCACCACTTAAGAACTATTCTAATGGGAAAAAAACTGAAATCAATGAAAATTCTACTTTCTTCTTGATGTACTAGTTAATAAGTTGAAGTTAATTTGCAAACATTAACATAAGAAATACAGTCTGCCAGAGTAAGACTGTCATGACAGTTTAAGATATCTAAAAAAAAAAAAGGAAATGAACTACAGAAAGAAAAGTTATAAAATTAGAAGAGCAGATTGAAGCTGGCACTCCCAAATGAGGTATCTATGGCTTCCAATATTTCAGGTACTTCCTATCACGGATGGAATGAGGTGAGGCGTGTATGTGTTCAGTACAGTTCAAGAAGTTTTTGATGGTGTATTTTGAAGAGAGGTTTATCTAACTGGCTGTAAAACCTCTCAGTGGTACCTCTTGGGAATATAAAATGGATATCTTGGAGCCTGTTAGATACTACATTGAGGAAGTGTATGGTGCCTTTTATGGGACTAGCGAAGATTCTAAGGGAGATGCTTTTGGAAGAAACAGTCCCACTGATATTGCAAGAAAGTCACAAGAATTCTTATTTCTTTGTTGTGCAGCGATATGGTATGAAACTATGTTTAGGATCCAACCAGGTGTACAAAGCTCTCCAAATAGTTACTGTAAATGATACACTGCAGTAGATCTAGTTGAAAGTACTGGCAGTTTTACCAAAGATGATATTGCAAGAGGCCTTGAGACAGTATGATAATGGATGCAAATCTCATTCAGAGTTTGAAATAGAAAAGACAATTTATCCCAAGGGAGTGAAAAAGAAATATGAACTTAGTGGTATAGGTAAAGTAGAGCAGTCCTTAAGGTAAATTCTTCTGTCTTATGATGATAATTTTTAATTTCTTTCATGGTAAGTTTTCTAATATTTGATTCCTTCACATGCAACCTACACCTTATGCAGTTGAACAGTGTCATCTAATTTAAAATTAAACGATTTTTGTACTTCTGTTCCATTCTCCAATGAAAAGTTAAGTAACTCTTGACTTACAGAATTAAGGAGTTCCTTCACTAAACTAAAAATTACAGAAACTTTGTATTTTCACCCTTTCCACTCAGTCTAACATATAGCATACTTTTATTTTAAGCCAGTACAATACAATACAATAGGTCTCATTCTTTCTGCTTTCACTACAAGCTTTTAAAATATCTCAGAAATTACTTTAAATGGTAACAAATTGTTTCATCTTAATATTCAGAACTGGAATGAAAGGACAACATTTATTTCTTTTACAGAGCAATTTGTATGTAGTATTATTTTTTACTGTATTTTTTACAAACCATTTCCAGTGTCTCAACATTTTTATTTATTTTTAACACTGAGGACTGGGCAGCTATAGTTCCATTGACTGACTGATGCTGCACATTTTCAGTTTTTCTGGATTTTGTATAGCAGGTTCTAATGCACAGAACTTTTTAGATCAGTTTATATTTGAAACATGGATCTTTTTACTAAGAAATGCTGCAAAGAAACAGACCTATGTCAATGACAATTTTATTATACTGAAATTAAAATGTGTTTTTTTGCAACAGTCTCGCCTTTAATTTTCTAAACAGAGATACAATTTGAATTTGTTGTTACTAGAAATAAAACTGTTTGAAAATTTGGTTTTCTTTATTACTTAGTTACATCTGATCTAGTGTGAAAAATTTCACACTCTGAAAAAGAAAGCCCTACATCACACTCTTCACAATAGTATCTGTTATCTCTCCTTGCCACTTTGCACAATCTTGGCTTGCTTCTTTCTGCACTAACTTTGTATCTCCTCCAAGGCCATTTTGACTTTTCTGAAGCTGGAAGAACTTAGGAAAATGTCTTCCACTGATAATATTTACAGGTGAAATGTTTTAAGTGGAAGTTTATTTAGCCAGGCCACCTGTGTTTGCCAAGGCATCTGCCAATTTAGTAATGAATTGAGCAAGATGTCTACTAATACACTTCGACTTTATATAGAACACACACATTTAAGAGCATCATCATGAAAAGGTGAAAACAACTTTCTTCCACCACTTTATTTTTTTTCCTCTCAAAATGGTAAAAGCCTATTGGCTGGTCATTGTGATCCACACCAATCTTGTTACTATTGTAATCTGAACTACATCAGGTTTCATCTCTTCTATGACTCCCAACTCCATTCTGACAACATTAGATGTTGCCATGTCAAACTTTCATTGTCAAAGAAAGTCCATCCCTAGTGCCTTTCCATTTCACATACTACAAATAGTCTTCATCTGTGAAATGAAAGTTAATTTTCTTTTCAGTGTCTGGGATATTAAATCCTTAGCTAGACATTTGCAATTTCTCAATACTGTTCCCACTGCCTTAGTTTTGTTCAGATCAGTGTTAGTGCACAAACAATCCAGGTGCAGAGTACAGCCTTCATCATACAAATCTTCACAGCCTGTTTACTACAAGCAAAATGCTGTTATTAGTTTTTTGCCTACCTACCAGAATCTATCTAAATTTTCAAAACGTCTCAGGAGGAGGGGTCAGGGGCAATTGATGTGTCACTTGTATGTAAAAATGATCTTGAACCAGCTCCATTTGTCTGTCTACAAGTTCCAACTACAAATTTATTTTCATTGCACTTTAAGATCTTCTACTCACGCCTTTTCCTAATTAGTTTGTTTCCTTTATTGTACCTCCTAGTAGTTCCCAACATAGGTCTCTTCATTGCTCACTGAGAAACCCTTCCTTTTGGAATGGTTTTCATATTAATATAACATCTCTCACTGCCATATCAGGACTGTTGATAATAACAGATTGTAAGAATTCACACAGATTCTCAAAATCTTTATAGAAAGATTTTATGTTTCTGAACTGCAAATTTCATCAGTCTTTCTGTTGAATATCAGGTCCATGATCTCTAACAATTTTAGATTTCTAATGTTAAATACAGCCACCATATACAGAAGACGAGTCATAAATGTACAGTCTCAGACATAAAACCCAGCTACAGACTGGCTGACACAGAGACTAAGCCCAAGTTGTTCTGTTATGGCAGCCAATAAAATTGACCACCCATCATACAGTCCAACCATACACATGACTTCACGAAATTATAGAATGTGGAAATGTGTGGAGGAAGTGTTGTCTCCTACCCTAGCTACTGAGTGCTGAATGAGCTCACGATAGTGGTACACACTGCAAAATGTAGCCACGAAGTTTTGAGTTCAGGTCCGCATACTCTACTATTTTTTTAAACTGCATTTCTCCTGATAATTCACTTCATTTTCTGCACCCCAGTAATAGTAAAAACTTCAGGAAACAATTCACTAAACAGCTCATAGCTGTGTGAAGATCAGGATAGTATATGCTTGAGAGTTTCCTCAGACTACTGTGGCTACCAACAAGCAGCCACTTGCTGCAACACATCAAGTGCCATACGACCAAGTGATGATGCGGTGCTTTGAGTGTCCATCAGCTGCCATTTTCTTGTCTTAAGCTTTAGTATGTGTCTTTTAGACATGTGTTGGATTATGCATACTTTAGTTATGAACATAGCACAAGCATTGTAAAACAGTATGGCAAAAATCTAACATTTGTAACATTGCACGCTTTGGGTTAAGTAGAGATGAAGGCAGCAGTCACAGCCCAAATACTTTGTACTGTAGATGGCGTTAGTGCTTTTGAGCAAAACATGTCAGAAAAGGATTTGCTTGTTTCAAGGAAGACAGTTCTGGCTTGAATGCTTTTCGTCATTCAGGAAGTTTCAATAACTGACATGCAATGAACTGGGACCATTTAACTGTGAGGTTTAGGAGTACCGCATGCTCTAATTCAAAGCAACAACTAAAAAGGTGAATTTTACAGCATATTTGCTTGAATATCTTCAGTTCCCTCATTAAGCACCCTTATGCAATATTGTTGCTGGTGAAAAGCTACAATTAAGAAGAAATTAACAAATGGTGCCTTAGGCACACACTTGAGCAAAGGGCAGTGTCAACATAATATGTCATCTGGTGGCTTAAAACAGGTGTTGTGCTCTACCCACTCCCCAGGGATGTGTCCATTGCTGCTGATATTAGTTGCCATCAACTATAACATCTTTCGGTCAGAGTGTAAGGGGAAATGACAGATGAAACTGCATCATATGTTATTACTATGAGATAACACTCTCCTGATGTCGCAAACAAAACTATCCACAAGTTAGTTTGGGAAGTCATCCCTAAAACACTTATCCTTCTAAACTTATGCCCTCAAATGTTTTCTTTCCCATTTTTCATCAAACAACCGCCAAGCAAATGCCTTTCAAGATGAAAATACAACTCAAACCTGGTTTGACAATCTCTAACTCCGGCAGTTTTCTATAAGCATGGAATTGGTAAACTACTTTAACATTGCAATTACTGAAATTTTCCCACTTTAAAGAGTATTCTACGAAGTTTTGGGACTTCAGTTGGATTACGCATACTTCTTGTCACAATATATCAGCTGACAACCCTTCAGCCATGTTCATGTGAGTGTTAAGCACAGAAGACTACTAGTTCAAATCACTAACTTTATATCAAAAACTGGCGCAGTGACGCATGCTCAAAGGCATCCACAACATGAGCGACCTGTCAAGTATCGCACCATGTTTGAGTATTGCTCCATTTATGGTGAGCAGGTGGATGTGCAATGGTGATACTACATGTGTGTTCTGTTGGAACGTACACTCACAGAGTAAAAATTCTGATGTCAAAATTAGTAAATTTAATTGTCACTAGATGTGCCATTGGTCGTACAATGTTTTCTTTTTGAAGAAAGTTGAAGGAATCACCTGGCCCAACTACTTATCTAGTTGAAAGTTGCCATCTTTTGCTAAATGTATTGCCTCCACTTCCTTAATAACAATCCCAGAAGGATATAATTGAAGCCAAGATTTACATGGCAGATTAATCCATGGAATGTCCTGTGGAGATACAATGGTGACCAATGCAGATTTTGCCATACTAGCGAGGTATACTGTAGAAGCCAGCCCTCCACAATCCCAGATTGTCCTTTGCCAAACTGGGAAGAGCACAAGTCTTTGTTGTTGGTGGAAGACTACTTGGACATGTTTCCTTACAATTCTGCCTATTATTGACGGAATATTGGCGACATACAGGAGAAACACCCTGGACTAACCGCTCTTCCTCCCCCTCCTCCTCTTCTTCTTTATGTTATGGGTAGACATGTTTCTTCTCCCTGAAAGCTGTGCTGATTTATACCTTCTTGAGTGAACGAACATACCGGAAGATTTATACAGACCCAACAGGGACGGCAAAAAGAGAAACAATAACATTGCTGATTTCTTCTTTGCTTCTGCAAGAAGATGCGAAAGATTAAGATTTCATAGCTCTGCCCCAGCATGGTTATACTGTCTTCCAAAGGCACACATAAGGTCCTTTTGTGAGAAATACTGGCATTCCAACATATGACTTAGCTAGGCACCTTGTGTCTTTAGTGAGACACTTTGCGGGGAAGTACTCACATCATATTCACAACTCCAGTGAGTTTATTAATAGACTGCAGTCACTTTGACTCAACCCATCAGACCTACAAGGCCTGTTAGAGAAGTATCCAACCTATGGCCAGGAAAAATAAACTGGCTTGCCTGAAGCACTGAACGTCTAATCACCCTCAAAGTAGTCCTTGGGGACTCTACACACTTCTCCCAATGGTGCTGCCATTGTTGGAAGCATGCTGAAAGCCTCTTTTGGAATGGAGTTCAGCTCAGCTGTCATTGCTTCCGTAATGTCCTCTGTTGCCTGAAATCGCGTTCTATTCAATAGCCTCTCAAGTTTGCAGAACTGTCACACGTCACAGAGGGACACAGTAGGAGAGTAAGGAGCCTGTTTAAGCACAGAATCTTTTTTCACCACAGAAGTCTGAATCAAGTTTGAGTTGCCATGATGATGGTGCCAATATCCTGTTGACCACAAGTCTGGTCTCCAGCAACAAACAGCATCATGCGGGTGATGGAGAACATCCCTGTAGTACTCATCCATGTTGTCTGAGCCTGTGATACGTGCTCATGTTGTACTACACCATGTGAGTCGAAGACAGCAGTCAGCAACAATTTGACATTGCTGCACACTTTGCAGGCCTTTGGTCTTTGTGATGAGGAATGGTTCCACAGTGACTGGGATTTGGTTCCCGGGTTGTGCCTGTACACCCAGGACTTGGTGTTTACAAAGCCGTGTCATTGTGGAGTCAAGCACATGCCGTGAGACTTCAACACAAAGCTGCTTTTGCTCCACCATCAGCTGCTTCGGCACAAATTTCACCAACACACTCTTCAGCGCCAAATCTTCAGTCACAATGGAATGTGCCAAGGAAGTGCCAATGGTCAGCTCTACCACAATTTCTGATAGTCACACAACGTTCCTCCTCCACCACGGCATTCACTTTGGAAATGACCTGGTTATTTCAGTATGTTGATGGCCAACCAAAGTGTTGCTCTCCCCCCACCAATGTGTAGCTGTCTTTAAACTATCTGTACCACTCTTTACTCTGTGTGATGCCCGTAGCACTGTCACCAAAAGCCGTCTGCATCTTCTGAACTGTTTCCACCTGACTATCACCCAATTTCTGGCAAAATTTGATGAAATACCACTGCTCCAATTATGTCATTCCCTTGCAAAGAAAAGTCAACACGAGCAGTACACACTACCTCATGCAAATGCTGCTTGCCAGCAACTGAACAGACCTCCTATTAGCAAGCTTTAATGTTGTCTCAATCTTCACTAGGGTCCCTCTCGTGGATTCATTGACACTCGGCAGTAAGTTCAAAGCTGACTTAGCACTTTCATAATGTCCTTTCCTCAAACTACTTTTTTATTCAACAATGAACATTTTGGGCAACTTGGCTGTGTTGCCATGTTTAGTCCTCTCTCCCCTCTGGTAGCAAAGTTTTTATGGGAGACTGAGAAGAATGCACTTGATTCGGCTGAAATGAAACCAAAAGTCTTCTGCAATATGTGGATGGATCACCGGTTCGTTCCATTTACTGCAAGCTCACACATACAAGCCTATATTTGCAGTCATCTAGCTGCCACCACCCATCAGTAACTATGGGTTTCTTTCAAATGTTTGTGCACCAGACACATGTATCTGATGGAGACAGCCTTGCAAAGGAGCTGGAACACCTACAATCAGGGTTCATAAGTAATTATTATTCTCCACATCAAATCAGCACAGCCTTAAGGAGAAGAAACGTGACCACCTACAAGAACAAGAGGAGGAGGAACTGTTCAGGTTCAGGACACTCCACTCGTACATCAGCAAAATTTTGTTAAATTGGGCAGACTCACAAGGAAGCATTACGCCAACCTACAAAGACTGTGCTCTTCCGACTTCAGCAAAAGATGATCAATGCCACATCTAGAGATAGTTAATTTGATTAAATTTGACATCTGAATTTTAACTCCACAAATGCACATTCTTACAGAATGTGCCTGTAGTATCACCATTACACACCCACCTGCGTGCCACAGATGAAGCAATATTCAAAAAGGGTGTGAAACTTGACAGACGTCATTCATCTTACAGCTGACTTTGCACATGTATCTCCATGACAAGTTTTGGTATAAAGTTAGTAATGTGAACTAGTAATCTCCAGAACTTATCACTCACATGAAGCCAGTGAATGGCAATCAGCCAAAATACCATGGCAGGAAGTCTACATAATCCGGCTGCAATCCCAAAACCTCAAGGAGCACCTTAACATTGTCAGACTGTTTCAGATAATGCAGAAGAAAATACAGCATGTCCCATGAAGAATGGTCAATATTCAGGGATGTGACAGGAAAGATCATTTGAAGCAAAAAAGTTTATTAATCAAAGGCTCTAAAGCGCATACCTTCACGAGCTATGAGCACTTTAGTAGGTGTTCCACAGTAGCAAAGATAAGCAAGTGGTCATAGCTGTTAAGGTATCCATTCTAGTGCCCTGGTAACTAGATTTTTTTGCTTCAAATGATCATTCCTGTCAAAACCCTGAATACGGACAATTCCTCATGGGGCACAATGTATAGTCAGCACCTGATCTTTCTCTGACGACTACTGTTGTGTTCAATGAACTAATGGTAAATGCTGTTACAATATGCACTGTATTAGTACAAATGAAATAACATTGCTATAATCTTATGATGAAAGTCTGTTTTAATAAAACATGAGGTATCTGTAACATGAATATGCCTATATCAGCATGAATTAGTAAGACATTACTCACTCTGGACTTCAAAACTGTCTATGTTTTTTTACCTTCGTGCATCATATGCAAACAGAATGGAAATACATTTCATAAATAAAACAGTGTATTCACAGTTAAAAATTATGTAGGCTGAAGTGGAAAGTGGAATTATCAATTGTGCAATAGGTTTCCTTAGACATTTTTGATCTGGTGAAACAAACCTAGAGACAAAGCAGTTGCCATTTTACTGGTTACCATGTAACCTCACTGCTAGCGATGAGCTGCAGTATTCATCTCTTCCTTAGTGTCCCCCTGATAGCTATGACAGACAAATCTCAATGTGAAAGACAAGACTAGTTAGAATTACCATGTGGAATGACTTTCCTGGACTCAAAATCATAAACTGATAACCTGAAGTCACACCATAAGTGAAAATCACTGCTTATTCAATGAAAATGTCATGAAAAGTCAAATGAATTTAGCAGGATAATTCTTTGTTAACCAGGGTGTAAATCTGTCACAGAATTCCCAAACATATTCTGCATTGTTGCCAAGATTCAGTTATACTAGTAGGAGGAGGAATACCAGCTGACAATGTCCTTGACCACAGAAGTTTGGGGTCCACAGAAGCATCGGCTTGCATGCACTGTCGGTCTGTGGAGTCTAACGCTGAAAAATGGTTGGTGGTACGCAGCGGCAAGACAGAGGCTGGCCAGGCTAAGATACCACATGGCAACAGTGTCGAAGAGGATCTTTGAGTTGGCAAAGGAGAAGACAATTTGTCTTTGGTGGACTTCTTCAAGGCTTTCTGGGTACAGGAAGACTTGGGTGTTTGACTGGAGGGACAGAGGGAGTCTACACAGGAGTACTCCTCCTGTCCTACCAGTTGTGTAGCTGGTGGCTTCGCCCCTTGAGGCGAGAGTGACGGTTTGCTGCACAGCTGGACAGGGGGGATGGCAATGCCATCTTGACACTAGATGATTTCACATACTCAGAACTGAATTTGAGGTTGCATGTCTGCGTGGCCATGTCCTTCATGGAGCGAGGGGTAAAAAGAACAGAACTATATGGGCCAGATGGGAGAACACAAGGTTTGTGACTAGCCAGTAACTTGCGATCAACTGGGTAAGGCACTTATTACTTTACCTGGACCTCTTGGGCAACCTGCTCATCAAGATACATGGGACAATTCCGAGAAGAGGTGGCATGGCTGCCATTGCAGTTGATACAGCAGGGAGAAGGGGGTGGACAATTGCCCTCATGTGCATCCCTACCACAGGTTACACACTTAACTGGGTGTCGAATGACATTGGTAAGCAGTTGAAATGACACTGATAGCAGTGAATCAGGTTCGGAATGTACAGCCGGACTGTGATAATTTCATAGCCTGCTTTGGTCTTTGACAGCAGCACCACTATCAAAGGTGAGGAAAAGAGTGCAGGTGGGCACTAAGAAGGAATCTACCTTTTTCATTACATGATGGATGGGAACGACACCCTGATCAGAGAGGTAAGATTGGATTTCGGCCTTGGTTAGACTGTCGAGCAGCCTGGTGTAAATTACACCATGGGTAGAATTCAAAGGTCTATGGGCCTCAACACGATCAGGGTAGGCATGGAGAAGTGAAGCAGCAAGCAGTTGTGCTTGAGAAGCAGAAGTAATCCCCAAAAGCAAAGTGCCATTCCATAAACGTAAGCAGGATTTCACAGGGCCAGCAATTGCATCAACACCTTTCTGAATAATAAACGGATTTACCGCGGCAAAGGACTGATCGTCTTGAGTATGTGAGACTATGAGGAACCATGGCACTGTGGGAAGCATCTTTCAATTGTTAGCCTCATTATGTTCATGTTTTGTAGATGTTGATTGGGAAAATCATTGATTCACTGCAAGAAAATTCCCCATGATTGTCAGCATCTCCGATGGCACACTCTTTCCCTGGGGGCTCCCTTCACAAGGGGCACACCCACCTTAGGTAATTTTTCACACCTCAGGTCACACCTCCAGAGCCCCTGACAGGGGGACCAATTGGCAACTTGGGAAGGTTGCAGCTCAGGCTATCAACCCTCCCTGGGCATGGCCTTTACCAGGGGGTACGTCTGAACCCACCTGTCGACCCGGGGCTGGGAATTACGGGTTACCCAGTCACCTATTACATGTCTGAGACATGGACCGCCCTTCAGGCGTGCACAGGATGGAAGAAAAAGAGGAACCTCAAACACCGAAGAGGAGGAACGAGAGGAGAAGGGAAACGAAGAAAGGAAAAGGAAGTGAAAAAACAAAGGTGAGACTTATTAGGTCAGCGATAGACAGTGCAGCACATTCCGAATAACATCCCAGACATGTTCCCCAAGGGAGGGGAAAAAGAATAGCAAGAGGTTAAATATGCAGCATGGAAGGGAAAAATGCTGCAAAGGCTGGAGCCTCGTGGTAGCCAATCACAAACCCACTAAAGAGAGGCGAGACCCCCCCCCCCCCCCCACCAGAGGAGGGAGGGGCGGCTTTAAAGTGTCAAACAAGGAAAACAGAGTAATCTGAGGTAGGTAAAATGTTGTGACATCTAATGGTATCCGTTTTGCATGTACTATCCAAATGAAAGTGGAAATCTGGGATTTGAGAAACATATATGGGCTGTAAAATTGCCAATACACACAGATTTTGAGTGCTGAATGTCAATTTACAGACCAAATGATCATTAACTCACTCACGTAACACAGGCTTAATAGAGTGCATGATCACAGAATAAGGAATTGGATCAGGAAGACTATACACTACTTGAGGTTTTACTTTGAATTAAGTACCAGAAATTTAGAGAGTAATATGTTGAGACACAGGATTTGTAAATTTCCTAGGTTCTAATAATTTCGAAAGAAACTAACTGCTAACCAAAAATAGGATATACCAGACAAGTGACAGCAGTAATTTAAATTTTATCATAATAAAATACAGTATTAGAACTGGACAATCAACAATCAAAGGTGAAACTCATTCTACGAAAATAATCTATAAGGTAAATACACAAATTACAACTGATTTGCGAAGATTATGGGCCAACAATATCTAAAATTAAAGCAAAAAAATGGGTGTCTATGGTTAAGATCTAGTTATTTTAAAATAATGCTTAGTGGCTACAGTACCCTCAAAATAATTACCAGGCTTCAAATACCAAGAATTAAACAGTAACACAGATGACAAAAATAATTTTTTCAGGCACAGAGAACAGAAAAAAAAATCCATATATGACTGAACCAAGAAAACAAACAAGGTTCTATAAAAACTACAGTCATTGTAACAATACACTCATTGTTTCAGCCTTCCTCCTAAAACAAAGCATGATTAATTTCACCAGACTATCCTGTGGAAGTCATTTCATCTCTACCTAACTACTACATCATACACCTATTTGCACCTGCCTATTGTACTCAAGCCTAGGTCAGTGCCTAGCGCAGTGGTTAGCACACTGGACTCTCACAATCCCACTTCATGCCATCCTGATTTAAGTTTTCCACAATTTCCCTAAATCGCCTCAGGCAAATGCCAGGATGGTTCCTTTGAAAGGGCACGGGCGACTTCCTTCCCTATCCGATGAGGCCGATGACCTCAGTTTGGTCTCCTCCCCCCCCAAATCAATCCAACCCCCTAACCCTCCCAAGTGAAATTCTGACAATAGACTGAGCTGCTGCTTGAGTTCAATCTACTGCAATAAAATTGATTTGAACTGTTAGGCAATGTTTCAGAGAAGATAATCTAAGAAATAAAGACAAATTGAGAATGTTAAATACACTGCTTGACATAAAAGTTAAGCAGTGTGTTAAAAGACTTGGTAGGGTGCACACAAGGCATGCACAGCATTGGATTTTGAGTGAACACTGATGGGCAGAGACAGGTACTGCATACTTGTGCGAGACAGCATTACCAGTGCCTAACAGTCTAAAAGAGGCCTCATTGTGGGTCAAATTGACCACCTGGTTGAATCAAACAACATCCAGATTTGTGGAGCATTCGGTAGTGACAGTGGCCTGTTGTCTGAGTGCACAGGAATGTGAGGGCAGGCACATTCATTGCCAAGGTTCCAGTTCACGTATTACCACCAGAAAGAAGGATTGGCATATTGTGCACTAAGCATATTGTAGCCCCGTAACATTTGAACATGCCATCCAAGAACAAATAATGGACTAACAAACATTCTGTGTCATCCTACATTGTTGGTTTGAGATAGCAGCTGCCTGACTAAGGAGTTGCTGTTCTACGCATAGGTTGCATTAACACAACACGAACTGTTGCATTTGGGTCATGCCATGACCAGGAAGCACAGACTGCCAATGAATGGTGTCACAATAAGTTCAGCAATGAATAGTGGTTCTGTATTATCCCGAATGACCAGTGTTGCCGAATATGTGGTGACCTGGTGAGCGGCTCCACCCATCCAATATTTTGGATATGCACAGCGGTGTTACTTCTGGTGTCACGGTTTGGGAAACTATTGGGTATGACTTCAGGTCACAGCTGGTAGTGACCAAGGGAGTTTTACTGACAACAATACAACATGGACATCTTGTGTCATGTGTTATTTCCCATGCAACAGTATTGTTATGACTTTTCAACAGGACAATGCTCAAAACATTGTGTGTGTGTGTGTGTGTGTATATGAATTGTCCGTGCGGTGATGCTGTAGTCACGTAGCCAGTGAGATCCTCAGATCTGTCCCTAGCAGGACCTGTGAGGGACCAGCCGACATCAGCTCCGTTCCAATGCCAGTATCCAGGACGTCAAAAATCAGTTACAATACATGTGAACCTGCTTCTCTAAGGAAGAGATACAATGGCTTTATGACACCCTTCCCGAGACAATCAGTGCATGCATCCAGGCCAGAGAGGGTACAGCTTTGTAAATAAGACTTTATTCCTGATTCAAGTTTTAAAATGACTGAAATGATGTACTAAAAATCTTGTCATATTGGATACACTGGCTCTCACCCTATCACCAATGTTGAGTAATGTTCGGCCCAGTAGTATGTGGATGAGTGAGCACCTGAGAACACAGGATGCATTAACTCTGACACATGCAAGATGGCTTCATGAGAAAAATTAGTAATATTGTGCTCTATTCAGTCAAACCCCATGAATGATAATGAGTTTTTCTCATGCAATATAGCCTGCATTATTAAGTTTTTGAAAACTACTACTGTCTCCTACTTGAAAGTACTCTAACTGAAAAGTCTTCAGAACACAATCACTTAAAACCATCTCAGTAACACTGCCAAGCAAACAGTTTCAGAACACTAGAATGCTACCAATTATGATTCCACTTTTAACAGAATTTCATCAACAGCAACGAAAAAGAGGAATCATGGAACAGTCAACAAAGGTTTTCTCTACCACTCCAGTAGGCACACAAATGCATATGCAAACATTTTTAATTCAAAAGTCTATAGTTTCAAAGCAATGAATTGCTGGTACAGCAACTTACAAAAAGTGGATAACATGGGATTGTATTATAAAGGAGAGAGAAGCAGCCTACAAGGATAAAGCAATGGAGATCCCTTTAACAAGTGAAGACAGACATCATTATTGTTCCTGTTTACTGCAGCAAGCAGTAATTTAAAAGGATCACACAACAAAGGACTTTCACGTACAAAAGTCAACAAGGGGGTGTATCTGGGTAATGCACAGTGAATTGGCAGATTACAAATCTACAACTCCTATGAGCAGTTTCAATTCCCATAATTTCTTGTGAAAACTAAAATCACTGATAACAATGCCTTGAATCTCGTGATGAATATGTTACATTATAGTTCATATACTACACGTTTCTCAATAATTTCAAGAAGAAAGCAAGGAGCCACCACATCCACTCCCCAACTTCATTAAAGACACGAATTCAGGAATTCTTTACTTTAGCTGTAATCTAAAGAATTCAACACACCAGTAAATACATATAAGTTTACTGGCTAGCAATCCAAGTAGTATACAGAATGTTTAGAACAAACATAACTAAGGGAAGCAGTTAGCCACAGCAAAAACCAATCAGTTCATACATGGGGGTAAAATTTAGGCTTTCTGATTGCACTCACAGGGCAAGAACCACACAAAATACATAAAATGTATTACACTTACCTGGATGAGAATCAACTGGTGAGACTAAGCCAGGGGCACTTCTTGTCCTATCAATAGTGTCAACTAATGGACTTTTGGTTTTGTTGTCAGCATCGATACTAGACTTTTCTTTGGAACCAGGAGGCTGCTCATTAGATTTTCCACTGAAGTAATTCTTCAAACTACCCATTACACTCTGTCAACAAAACAATGAATTAAACAATTCTGATCCCTAATAAACATTCACCAACGTAATTTGCAAAATGAAGTGGAGCTTAGTCAGCAACAATTTCGAATTCCTTTTATTAGCAAAACACTTATACCTGCCTGCAAATTTCATGTCACCTGCAGAGATGAAAAATATTACATTCATCCGTAATGATTCCTTCTACGTACCTTTATGCCCTGAATATGTTTTTGGCTGAATCGCAGAGTTGCGTTAATATCATCCAGTCTCTTGTCTGTACGTTCCAACTGCTCTCTTTGGCGCAATAGTTCCTGTGCATCAATTACAAAATGATTAAACGCCAAAAAGTTTAAGCACACAAATTAACAAAACTACATTTTCACATAAAATTTACTTCTGCTGTCGCAACTCCAATCTGTTCCGAATCCCGCAGCATTGTAATAGACCTGTTGGAAGACGCTAAAGTTCTTTCTTCTATTTCTCGTTTTCTCTCGAGCAACTGTTGTCTCCTATCTTCTAAATCTACCCTATCTTGATTATAACTTGATTTTCCAACTCTCGAATTTCGTAGAAACGTTTCATCATCAACATCATCCTCTATGGCGAAAAAAGGGCTATTTTGATTACTTAAATAGCGTTGCCCCGCCATCACTAAACCTTTCACGATCACCTTTCCTATCACAGAGCTACAACTACACAAAAATTTTGACAACCTCCCACACAAAGCTATATCACTAACCACAGCCAACTACTAAACTCCATGTGACTGTGGATGAAACGTCACACTAATATCGATTGTAGCTAATTTTCGATTACAAAGGCGTCCTCGATTTTGCATGTAGCCTACACCACAACACAAGTATTTTGTCTTCAGAAAGGTGAAAAATCTACTAAAATTGTAATTTATTTTCCCACTTCTTCAGAATCATCAGATTTTGCATTTACTTCCGTTCACGAGTGCATCCCACAGTTGGTGAAAAAATGATGAAAATAAAGCGAATTTTATCTACAGGAGCAAAGAAGCATTCTTTTATCAACTGTTTCTTGCCGAAATTGCAGACACTACAATTGCAGATTTGAAAATATTTCTATAAAAACAATATAGAAGGTGCCATCTACTGACAATCTGTTTAACTAACATGCATAACAGCTCTTGAAGTTTTTCGATTCTTTGGGTCTAGTTTAGCAGGGGATACAACCACCACCACCTTTTTTTTTAAAAAAAAAGCCAAAAAACACTTATCAGCTACTGAAGCATCTGTATCTTCTAATGGGTGCGGGAGTTCCGACTCACACCCACCCACCTCCCCAGGAGTCGGAACTGAAGCATCTGTATCTTCTAATGGGTGCGGGAGTTCCGACTCACACCCACCCACCTCCCCAGGAGTCGGAACTCCCGCACCCATTAGAAGATACAGATGCTTCAGTAGCTGATAAGTGTTTTTTGGCTTTTTAAAAAAAATCTCACGAGATAGAATAAACTGATTCTAAGATACAGATGCTTCAGTAGCTGATAAGTGTTTTTTGGCTTTAAAAAAAAATCTCACGAGATAGAATAAACTGATCCTACTTACGAATAGGTGGAAATACACGTACGTTACATTTGCAACCTCTGAATAAGAAACAAACAATTAACTTAGTTAAATCACACGTTTAATGATTTAGCGAATATCAAGCGATCGCTTTAGATTCACATTCAATTATTTTAATGATAGCGCTTATTAGAACACAGAACTGCTTTGTTATCTATGCCTCGAAGTGAAGACATTACTAACTATGACTAAGTAATGACGTCATTGTTCAAAGCCGACAGGATGTATCCCCTGCTTCACTAGACCCGATTATTTACATGACCGAATTGTGTCATGCGACTTCTGTCATACAAGTCGATGTAAGGAGTTTAGAAGGTGTCATTATTGATAATCTAATTTTACTATAATGCACAACAGCAGTGAAAGTTGCTTACTTTCTTTAACCAAGTGATGTATACTGCCTGAATAAACTGAATTACATCAATGTTCGTCATCACAATAAGTACCATTTACTTTTATAGCTTAATGTATTTAACTTTCAATTCTTCATTACTTCACAGCATTTGCAACGTTACATTGCATTTGTACTTCTGCTAATCTCAGTCTACATCACCAGCAATAGTAAAAGAAATATTTACTGCCAGGAATATTTATTTCTTATTAATCTTTCTTAACAAATAAGTAATTATATATATATAAAAACTGTCATATGTCTGCTGACTTCTTTCTTCCATATTTCGTGTTTCCGTTATGCCACAGGGCACACACACAGACCATATTCAATGCCACAGAAATCAATCAACAAAATATTTCACAATTCTGTTTATTGCCATTCTATTATCAACAAATGGTGATTGTACAACAATGAAACAATATGTTATTTCCAATATGTTACTCAGAGAGGCAAATGTTTACCTCTGTTTTGATTCCATCCAACTAGAAGAAATAGGCAATGTTCAGTTGTACCCCATAGAATTCTTGAACACTTTAAATCCATTTGGTTTACCAGCTCATCAACTGTTTTACAAAATGCTACTATTACATTTATTAGAAATCTTAACACTAATCAGGGATTGATTAATGGTGCAAAATGAGTGGTAACTCATTTAGGTGAGTACATCATCTATGTTAAATTCATTGACTCTAATAAAACTGTACTAATCCCCACATTAACCCCACACCATAATTTTATTAATAATACTTGCATTTACTTATTTCTCCAGTATTATATTACCTATTGTTGACTGATCAGAAAAGGGAGCAAATCATTAGCACAGGTCAACCAGCACATTTTATTTTATTAATGAAATGCAAAAAGCAAGAAAGAAAATATTCTGGAGAAAACCGGAGAGAACTCACAAAACAAGGAGTAACACATAAAGAAAAATGCTGTTAGATCGTCCATCACATAGGTGCAACTACAATCCACACTTCCGGATAGTTGTTCGACTGCTTGCATCGCCACACAGGCCCCCTCCTGTAGAGTGGAACTCCTAGATGAAAGGAAACTTGTGCCAAATTATTCTTCCTGCTCTCATGTGGACTGGTGTCAGTGAGTGAGATGGCTCATTGAGTGGAGAAGTGCCTACCGACCAGTGAGCATCTGTGGCAGCTGGCTCCAATGGCGACGACGGCAGGGTGGTGGGTGGAGCAGGGAGAGGAAGCCTGGTCTGCAGTGGGAGGTCTAGAAGCAGGTTTCAGCTGAAGGAGAGGCTGCATTATGCAGTGTCATTTGTCAGTAGCAGCTATGCTGGATTTACTCGTTCAGTGGAAACCCTGTTTGGCTAGATGATCATTAAGAGCATCATTGTGAGAGTGTATTTCTAAAACTGGAAAGGGGCTAGCATAAGATGGTTGCAAGGGTGCCCTAACAACATCTGTATGGAGCATGACGTGGGTACATTGACCAAGGTTCTCATGAACAAAAATTTGTATATTCATCTCGTGAGATACCATTGAAGGTCGGAAATTTCAAATACACTTCCTCATTTGTAATACCAAATAGCAAGGATATCCAGGTTGATTTTCTTGATGCATGGAGAGAAAGTGGAACAGAAGTCGCAGGATTTCGCTATACACCACTTGTGCTGCTGAAGTTCCGAAGTTGGTTTTGAATGCAATCTGCAATAACAATGCTGTCAACGAGAAAGATTTGTGACGTATTAATGCTTTATTGAGTGTCCTTTGCCATCATTACATCATGCTGTTGCTTGCTGGATGGTAGTATGTGGAATGCTGATGAGTGAAACCACATAAACCAGCTAGTTTGTTGAAATAAGAAGACACCAATTGTTGACTTTGGTCTGTCATCACATCTATCAAACATTCAAACCTTGAAATCCACGTTGACAAAAAGGCTGATGTCACTGTCACTGCAAAAATATCCATAATAGGCGTGGCTTCGACCCAACGAGTAGAACTATCAGTAGCCTTGAGAATATGTTTGAATCCTTGCACTGGGGATAATCGCCTATGGGGACATGAGAGAAACGGCATGTGGGTCGTGAAAGGAGCAGAGGGGCTTGTGAACGTCGTGTTTGACTGGCCGACTGACGAAATAAGCATGACAATCATGATGTAATCCCAGGCAAACATACCTAACCTCGCCATATGAATACGTGGGTTGACTGCAGGATGCGTGAGGTAGTGAATTGCATAAAAAAGCCCTTCCTACGATGCAAGGGAATGAAAGGTTAGTGTCGGCTATGAGAAACATCACACCAGATGAGGAAGTTACCTGTGGGTACTTGTTTCATGTGCATTCTAGTCGTCTGCTCTGGGGCCATAGCTATCCGGGTCAGATCCACTCTAGCAGAGAGCATGCTGATTCTTGAGCCTGGCGCCTACATTGTCAGTTCCTCGCTGGTGACGGAAATCTAACAAGCGTAACTGCCAAGGAGAGCAGAAACTGCGAAGGTTGTTAAATGCCAAAGAAACAGATTTATGGTCTGTAAAGACAGTGAAGTGGCGTGACTTAACTTTTGAGGTCGGAAGTGTCTAATTGCTCGTAGTCTGAGGTATTACATTTAGTCTGTGTGTCAACAACATATGGAAAAAAAGTCGAGGGGCTGCCATGACCCTTTTACCTTATGTTGTAACACTGTCCCTATAGCACTCTGGTTAGCGTCTACGACCATAGGCAGTGGCGCAGAAGGCAGAGAGTCAGCAAGGAGGATCTAACTTTGTGGAAAGCAGACAACATTTCAGGTTTCCACGTGACAGCATTTTTCTCGTGAAATTATGCTGGAAAGCACTGCTGTGGGTGGTACCTGGACCACCACTGCACATGGTAGGTCGGTCTGCAGAAATTAGCCATACCTAAGAAATGGCGTAATTTGTGATAAGTTTTAAGAAGAAGAAACGACTGAAACAAGTCCCCCAAGACAGTAAGGGCTTCATACTTGCTGGAAGCACCCGATGTCCCAAAAGGTGCACTGCCTGTTAGCGAACCATGCACTTGTCACTGTTTATTTTCAATCCATACCCGGAAAGCCTCTCAAAAATAGTCTGTAGGTGAATTTCAAGCTCGGTAGCACACGCAGAAATAATTAACACATCATCGAGATACGCAAAGCAGAAATTCTGGCCTTGGAAAACCTCTTCGACAAAGCTTTGCAGTGTTTGTGTGGCCTTCTTAAGGCCGAATGCTACATTAATCGAAAGGCAAAAGTTGATTACAGTACTGCAGTGTTTTGTATGTCATCTGGTACTATTGCGATTTAATGATAAGCCTTTTGGAAGTCAATGTTGGTTGCTGTTGTGGTCTTCTGTTCCAAGACTGGTTTGATGAAGTCTGCTCTAGCTTTTGCAAGCCTCTGCATCTCCGAGTAACTACTGCAACCTACACCCTTGTGAATCTCTTGGTCTCCTCTGCGATTTTTTGTCCCCAAGCTTCCCTCCAGTATTAGATTGGTGACCCCTTATATCTCAGAATGTGTTCTTCCAACCTATCCCTTCTTCTAGTCGGGCTGTGCCACAAACTTCTTTTCTCCCCGATTCTATTCAGCATCTCCTCGTTAGTTATGTGATCTACCCATCTAATCTACAGTATTCTTCTATAACACCACATTTCAAAAGTTACGATTCTCTTCTTGGCTAAACTGTTTATCGTCCATGTTTCACTTCCATACCTGGCTACAATCCATACAAATACTTTCAGAAAAGACTTCCTCACACTTAAATCTATATTTGATGTGAACAAAGTTTTCTTCTTCAGTAACGCTTTTCTTGGCATTGTCAATCTACAGGTTCCACAGGGGCGGCAGTTTGCGTGTCAGTATCCTACTTCTGTGCTGGGTGGGCCTGGCTGGCCAGTGCATCACGGAGACTGTGCACCAGCTGCCGAGCCTCGGCTAATTCGGCTTGGAGTGTTGCCCTCTCTTCCGTCATTGCGGCTTTGAGGGCAGCAATTTCTTTATCGGCGGCGGCGCGGACCCTGGCGCACTCCTCGTTGACTGCGTCCAGTGGGACAGCCGCGCCATCAGCCACCACGGATCCGCCAGATGCAGGGGTTGGCGAGGACTCAACGCTCTCGGCTGTATCCGCCTTCTTGGTGGTCTTGTGTCTCCGTCTAGCTTAATCACCGCGGCTCCAGTTCTTGATGCAGCTGCAGCCGCGGTAATTCGCCGCATGAGCGCCGCCACAATTGGCGCAGCACCGTGTGGCGTCCTTCTTCGTGCAGTGGCGCGAATCGTGTGCTTGCGCACACCGACGGCACGCCACTGGATTACGACATTACTTGACAACATGGCCAAGTTTTTGGCAGCGATAGCACTGCTCCTTCCGCTCCGCCGTCTTCTTACATCCCCTGTCTTCTGATGCGCCGAGCACGAGGCCCAGCAATTGCAGCAGGGCGGCGGCTTTGCCTCCCTTTCCGTGTCGTCCATACATGATGGGGAGCGAGCACTTAACGTGCAGCGATCAGCTCACCTCTGTAGCCTCAGCGGGAATGGATGTTTGGTGTGTTCTTTGATGTGTTCTGGATATCTCTATAGCTGCTGCTGCTGCTTTGCACTTGAATTCCTCTTCTTGAGGATGATAAGGGGGAGTTTGTTGTCGTAAGACATTTACTCCACTTAGATGGGTTGAGGTTTACTGGGACTTTGGGGAATCACTGGGACGGTTGTGCATGTTTAGGTACATATGATTGCCGGTCAGAGACAGGAGGTAGGTCACGTAAATTGACAGGTATGCATCGGCTAGGGGCCTTTACTTGACTGGCCCTGTCGACGCCTGGGACTGTCAGTCAGCGACTGACAGAGCGGATATTAGATGATGATGGTGATGGATGATGGATGTCGGGCGCAGTGAGGAGGAGAGTCTTCTAAGTCCTCCTGGCGTCAGGGTACCTCTTCTTGTCCTTCTTGTTTTTCTTGTTGTAGTATGTGTCTGCTTGTGACACTTTAGGATGTGTCACATCCTCCCAGTTGGCAGCTTCGGCGTCCTCGGCGGTCCTCGCCTCTTGTTGTTGGCTTGCGTTCTCTTCTTCTTGTTCTTGTTTTTCTATTGAGACGAAGAGAGCTTCCCACTGAACAGGCGTGAGAGGAGGGCGGGCGTTGTAGGACCTGAGAGTATCCAAGTGAATGGACACTACCTTCTGGTTCAAAAAATGGCTCTGAGCACTATGGGACTTAACTTCTAAGGTCATCAGTCCCCTAGAACTTAGAACTACTTAAACCTAACTAACCTAAGGACATCACACACATCCATGCCCGAGGCAGGATTCGAACCTGCGACCGTAGCGGCCGCGCGGTTCCAGACTGTAGCGCCTTTAACCGCTTGGCCACCACGGCCGGCACTACCTTCTGCAACTGCGTCTTGGAGAGGGGGCAAGGAGCCTCCTCGATGATGACTTGGGTTGCCATGTTCTTCGCCGCGATGATTGTCTGTACGGCTGCGTCTTGTGTTTCCACCCTCGTGGCTTCCTGTATTACTACAGGTTCCACGGGGGCGGCAGTCTGCGTGTCAGCATCCTTCTTCTGTGCTGTGTGGGGCTGGCTGGCCAATGCATCACGGAGACTGTGCACCAGCAGCCGAGCCTCGGCTAGTTCGGCTCTCTTCCGCCATTGCGGCTTTGAGGGCAGCAATTTCTTCATCGGCAGCGGCGCGGACCCTGGCGCACGCCTCGCTGACTGCGTCCGGTGGTACAGCCACGTCATCGGCCACCACGGATCCGCCAGAGGCGGGGGGTGGCGAGGACGCAACGGCCTCGGCTGTATCCAAGTTCTTGGTGGTCTTGTGTCTCCGTCTAGCTTTGTCGCCGCGACTCCAGTTCTTGATGTAGCTGCACCCGCGGTAATTCGCCGCATGAGGGCCGCCACAATTGGCGCAGCAGCGTGTGGCTTTATTGGCGCAGTGGCGCGAATCGTGTGCTTGCGCACAGCGAAGGCACGCCACTGCATTACGGCAGTACTTGGCAACATGGCCAAGTTTTTGGCAGCGATAGCACTGCTCCTTCCGCTCCGCCGTCTTCGTGCGTTCCCCGTCTTCTGATGCGCCGAGCACGAGGCTCAGCAATTTCAGCAGGGCAGCAGCTTTGCCTCCCTTTCCGCTTCGTTCATACATACTGGGGAGCTAGCGCTAACATGCAGCGATCAGCTCACCTCCGCAGCCTGAGCGGGAATGTCCTCTATAGCTGCTTGGCTGTCGTCCACTTCTGTAGACCGGCCAATCACGTTCCTCCGGAAGGGGGTGCCGTGTTGGTGGCGGAAGGGGCCGCGACGCGGCCCGGCGTCCAGGCTCAGTGGCCGTCCAATCTGTCTGCGGACACCGCTGCCTGGCCGACAGCCAAGATCGCAAGAATATTAAAGAAGCATGAAATAACGACTATCTTACGCACACCTCAAAAAGCTAAAGATATACTTGACTCAACCAAAGACCAGCTCGGGTTACAGACGCCGGGCATTTACACTATTGATTGCGAATGTGGGATGGAATATATCGGGCAGACACAACGATGTATCTCCCAGCGCTGTACTGAACACATCAGGAACGTACGACTAGCACAGACAAACAAGACCGCGGTAGCAGAACATAGCATTACCTTCAAATTCTAAAAAACGAAGCTGTGCAGCGCCAACGGTTTCTGGGACTCGATCTTCAAAGAGGCAGTGGAGATACGTCTGCACAACAATTAAGTAAACAGGGATAGCGCTTTTCAGCTCAGTGCAGCGTGGAATCCCGTGATTGACAAAATACGTCAGGAACGCTCCGATCTGAAGGCGCGGCGTCTGCAGACAGATTGCATAGCCACTGGGGCTCGACGCCTAGCCGCGCAGCGGCCCCCACCACCACCGACGCAGTACCCCTTCCGAAGAAATGTGATTGGCGGGCCTACAGAAGCGGTCGACGGCCAGGCAGCTCGTATATAGATATGCAGAACACAGCATCCCGACACTTTCGAGAAGCAGTTCCAAGCGGCAGAACCCCAGGATGACGAGCATGAAAGAGTGGTCCGTCGTCAGCTGGCTGTCTTCCTCAATGCTGAGGAGGACCCAGAAGATGAACCCACAGTTTTTGCCCCTGAAGACGTGGCAAAAATAATTAGGTCTCTCCCCTCCAAAAAGGCGCCAGGACATGACAGTGTCACCAACCAGCTGGTCAAAAACCTCCCACCCACGGCGATCGAACATCTAGCGAACGTCTTCAACGAGATTACTCGTACCTGCGAGTTCCCAGCTTGCTGGAAACACGCTGAAGTGGTCGCGATACACAAACCAGGAAAAGACCCTCTATTCCCGCAGCACTACAGGCCGATTAGCCTCTTGCCAACTCTCAGCAAGATCTATGAGTGCCTTCTGCTAAGACCCATACAGGAACATATTACCAGAGAGCAACTTCTGCCGGATTTCCAATTCGGATTCCGGCGGAACCACTCTGCCCCACAACAGATCATGAGAGTGGTTGAAGCAGCCACAGAGGTAGATGACACAGAAACTTGGGCCTGTCGCTGGCGAATCACCATCAACTCCGAAAAGACGCAGGCAATGCTGATTACCCACAGGCTCGGAAGGCGCGAACCTCCACAACGCCCCCCCCCCCCTCCTCCTTCACCTAAACGGAACCCAACTCCCCTGGCGCAGAACCGCCAAGTATCTTGGCGTAACCTTGGGCTCTCGTCTTACGAGGAAACCCCACATAGACGAGGTCCATAGGAAGGTCTGCGCCAGAATGTCCATCCTGTACCCAATCCTCAACTCATCCAGCTCCCTTCCCTGCTCAGTAGGAGTGAACGTATACCAGGCCCTGATCCGGCCAGTCACGGAATACGCGTGTCCTGTCTGGGGATACGCGGCGAAGCAGCACCTGGACAAACTCCAGAGGCTGCAGAACCGCGCCCTCAGGAGGGCACTGCGTTTACCTCTTGGATTCCCCATTGACGATTTGCATGCCACTGCTGAAATCCCACTCCTGAGAGAGCGTTTTCAAGACCTGGCAAGGGCTTTCTATGAAGGTTCTTCCAGGTCGGGAAACGCCCTCATCCGCTCCCTAGGTCGGTATGACATGACCCGCGATAAACACAATCGCCCCATGACGATCTTCAACGACTAAGTTGAAGAGAAAATCGCAATATCCATTCCCAAATCCTGCTCCTACCCAAATCACCACGACTATCTCGTCAAACCTCAGGCAAGTACCAGACACACACAGAACAATCATCACATCTCACAGACACCAAAAAGTACAGAAATAATCACACACACAAGTACACAGGGGAGTAAAAGCCGAAAGGCTACAAACTCCCCCTCACACTTCCCCAAAGAGGGGAAAGTAATAGATGAGAGCAGCAGCAGCAGCATCCCGACACTTCGCCAGAAGATGATAGGTACGAAACTTATCGAAACGTTGCGACAAGGCGACGCCACCACTCAGCTGATAACCCGAGAAGAATTCATCATTGCAAAATGACGAGTAAGACTACAATCGCATATACACTCCTGGAAATTGAAATAAGAACACCGTGAATTCATTGTCCCAGGAAGGGGAAACTTTATTGACACATTCCTGGGGTCAGATACATCACATGATCACACTGACAGAACCACAGGCACATAGACACAGGCAACAGAGCATGCACAATGTCGGCACTAGTACAGTGTATATCCACCTTTCGCAGCAATGCAGGCTGCTATTCTCCCATGGAGACGATCGTAGAGATGCTGGATGTAGTCCTGTGGAACGGCTTGCCATGCCATTTCCACCTGGCGCCTCAGTTGGACCAGCGTTCGTGCTGGACGTGCAGACCGCGTGAGACGACGCTTCATCCAGTCCCAAACATGCTCAATGGGGGACAGATCCGGAGATCTTGCTAGCCAGGGTAGTTGACTTACACCTTCTAGAGCACGTTGGGTGGCACGGGATACATGCGGACGTGCATTGTCCTGTTGAAACAGCAAGTTCCCTTGCCGGTCTAGGAATGGTAGAACGATGGGTTCGATGACGGTTTGGATGTACCGTGCACTATTCAGCGTCCCCTCGACGATCACCAGTGGTGTACGGCCAGTGTAGGAGATCGCTCCCCACACCATGATGCCGGGTGTTGGCCCTGTGTGCCTCGGTCGTATGCAGTCCTGATTGTGGCGCTCACCTGCACGGCGCCAAACACGCATACGACCATCATTGGCACCAAGGCAGAAGCGACTCTCATCGCTGAAGACGACACGTCTCCATTCGTCCCTCCATTCACGCCTGTCGCGACACCACTGGAGGCGGGCTGCACGATGTTGGGGCGTGAGCGGAAGACGGCCTAACGGTGTGCGGGACCGTAGCCCAGCTTCATGGAGACGGTTGCGAATGGTCCTCGCCGATACCCCAGGAGCAACAGTGTCCCTAATTTGCTGGGAAGTGGCGGTGCGGTCCCCTACGGCACTGCGTAGGATCCTACGGTCTTGGCGTGCATCCGTGCGTCGCTGCGGTCCGGTCCCAGGTCGACGGGCACGTGCACCTTCCGCCGACCACTGGCGACAACATCGATGTACTGTGGAGACCTCACGCCCCACGTGTTGAGCAATTCGGCGGTACGTCCACCCGGCCTCCCGCATGCCCACTGTACGCCCTCGCTCAAAGTCCGTCAACTGCACATACGGTTCACGTCCACGCTGTCGCGGCATGCTACCAGTGTTAAAGACTGCGATGGAGCTCCGTATGCCACGGCAAACTGGCTGACACTGACGGCGGCGGTGCACAAATGCTGCGCAGCTAGCGCCATTCGACGACCAACACCGCGGTTCCTGGTGTGTCCGCTATGCCGTGCGTGTGATCATTGCTTGTACAGCCCTCTCGCAGTGTCCGGAGCAAGTATGGTGGGTCTGACACACCGGTGTCAATGTGTTCTTTTTTCCATTTCCAGGAGTGTATGTTTGGTTATTTATTCATTTCAAAGACCTAAACTCTAGTCTTAGAGAGACTGAACATCAAAGAACTAATTCCTTGAATCAGTAATAATAATAACAATAAAATCAAAGCAGTAATTAAATGAATAATAATAATAATAAAAACAGCTCACCGAGGCTACTTTTTGTGTCTGGAAGGAAATTTTCAAAGCAGATCTCCATCAATAACTCGGTTCATGTTGAAATAATGACTACTCTCGTGAATCATTATTCTCAGTAAAATTATAACAATTTACCTTTCACGTGAGAGGGAGTTACAATGAGGCCTTATGTGACAGGGCGTTTAGAATTGGTATGAGAATTGAATAATTACTAAATTTTGACTTGTAACTTTTTTTTCTGTGTGACAAGATGTAATCACCACAAACATAAACTTGAAAGCTAGTCAGATTAAATGCAAAAGTATTAATATATGTGTCTTAGGTTAAGTTTTTGTCATTTGTGTATGCATTACTATTATAATAGACTAATGATGAATGTGTGATTTGTTTCATGTCCCCCTTCTACCAATATTTCCTGTTGGAGAGAAACGATATCCTGTGCATGCAGAGCACTGCCAGCATCACTTCTCATCGAAAGGCAAGATCAAGAAAAGACTTTGGCAGTTCTCTTTCTGTGCCTTATCATAAGAATCTCAAACTGACAGCATTAGTAGAACTCTAGACTTTCATTGGTTGAGGATATTATTTTCCTGGTAGTTTGAAGTAAAATAGTATTTATTTATCTGATATGTACTGTGAATTTCTATGAACATATTTTCAAAGTGAATAATTTGGTTGTTAGAGATTATTGCATTGCGCATGTCAACTTTTGTGTGTATGTGTAATGGTTAAAACCAATAGCCGATACAAAATGGAACAACAAAAGGATTTAGACAATTTTAAGATGGAATCGACTCAAAATAAGGTAGGTGAACATCATGATGCAAGACCTGCATCATTGGATCAGTCAAATATGTCCATTGTGGACAGGCTTCCAAGTGAAGAGGGCACTTCACAAAAAACAGAAAATGTACCAACGAGGGCAGTAGAAGATACTGTCGCCTGAATGCTAATACATTTAAAAAAATTAGTGGTGTAAGGTATGAAGAACATGGAAGAAAAAACAGAAAAGAGCTTAAAGAAGTATTGTCACAAATAAAGAACTTGGAAGAAGCTAATAGAAGTAAAAGAGGTATCTTCGCAGATGAAGAATATGAAGGAATAAATAAAGGAAGAATTGAAAACTGTATCAAATGAAGTTCAAATCTCAGAGACTCAACAAGAAGATCTTGTCACATAAATGCAATCTTTATCTATAAAGAATGAAACAATTACCAACGAAGTTCAATACTTGTACAAAACTGTTGCTGAAGTGAAAGAGAAGGGAGAACAACTACCTGCGAAGGAAGATATGCAACAGATGAGTAAAGAAATGAATAATCTCACTGAAAAACAACAATCAGTATATGAAAAATTAGATAGTTTGTCAACAGTAGTAACCGAAACTGCTTCAGGGTGTGAGAAATTCATTGCACACAAAAACAACAGAAACATGCTACTCATGAACAAAAATGAGAACAGTATATAGAAGAGAAAGAAATTTCAGTAAGCACTGTAGTTGAGAAGAAAATACAGGAAGGAATAAATTCTGATTCGATCGACATCCCTCAGATCGAAAGAATTGTAATTAAAAGAATGAAAGCAATGCAAAACAAGTTTTCAGAAGAGCTTAACACTGTGAAAAGCGTCATCTACATATAACAGACAGGAAGACGTATCGAATAATCCTTGGGCAAATGTCGCCACCAGCCCAGAAACAACAGATCCGCTTCCATGCAAGAAGTCGGCAGGAAACGGGTACATAATTCCGGACAAATTGCAACAGCCGGCTACGGTGGCCGAGCGGTTCTAGGCGCTTCAGTCTGGAACCGCGCGGCTACTACGGTCGCAAGTTCGAATCCTGCCTCGGGCATGGATGTGTGTGATGTCCTTAGGTTAGTTAGGTTTAAGTAGTTCTAAGTTCTAGGGGACTGATGACCTCAGCTGTTAAGTCCCATAGTGCTCAGAGCCATTTTTTTGCAACATATGAGGAAGAGAGTATATGTAGTGAAGAAAAGTTACTGCAATACCATCAATTCCAAACATTTTGTCCGGAAAAGAGGACAATACAATCTGGTGGTGTTCATAAGGAGTTTACTGACTTGTTACCAAGAGGTTAGAGCGAGTACCGAAAGATGAGGCATGTAGCAAGACATATGCATGGAGAAAGCAAAATGTGGGTTCTTGATGCCATAAAAACGTGCACTACGTATGAAGAGTTCGAGCGAGCATTCCTGTCGAGGTATTGGTCACGAGGTGCACAAGAAAAGCTAAAGAAAGAAGCAATAAACCCAGAAAACCATTTACAGCGAGATCTGGAGGATTACGCAAAAATTTCGAAAAATACCTGACCAAAGCAAAATACTGGGATAATCCGATGAGCATAGAAGATATCATCCAGATATTAAAATCAAAATTACCCACCGCCATCAGAGAAAAGCTCATGACAATCACAGAACATGACACTGAAGATTTTTTGTCAACATTGGACACATAAGACAGAATCCAAGATGACGACAAAAAGCGTGCAGAGAATAACGGATAGACGACACACAAAAATGTCAACGGTTTAGAAAAATGATCGGCGCGCAGCCTATGGCAACAAATGAGGTGCGAGCACAGCCACAGATGAATACGAATGGAAATAACCAAAGACAATATGGTTACAGGCCAGATTATAGGCAGAGCCGAGGTAAAAACAGAAGACCTGACAGGAGATATCACCCAGATTATCTAAGGTACAACAGTCGAAATCGAACCTGGAACAATAACCAAGTAAACATACAAGTACCACGTACGAGTATACCATTGACTGCAAATGCGGCAGACTGGCGTCAAAAGACACCTGTAATAACAGAAGTATGCAAAGATATAAACAAGAATACCAACACAAATCAGGGAAACGCCTAAGGACCTGCACTAGCAATAGTAACTTGGCTCTGCTACGATACAATGACAGATAGTTATTAAGAATTGAACTAGTCTCAGAGTAGACAAGGTGTAAAGTTGAGGAGAGGCTAACTCTGGTATCAACAGTTAAGGGAAGAATTGAAAATAATGAAGTAAAGATCATTCTGGACACAGGTGCAGCAGTAAATGCGGTTTCAGACAGTTTGTTTGATAAACTGAGCCAGGAAGCAAAGTTTGCAGCACATCCAGTTAGTAATTGCAAACTCAAAGGGGCTTTTGGATCCAAGTCCAAGCTCGTTAGGAAGCAGGCGCTTATAATTGTTTATTTGGGGAGTAGAGCATATAAGGGCACATTTCAAATTGCTGAGGGATTAATCGTAGACTGTGTTCTAGGACTGGATTTTTTGTTTAGGGAAACATGTGGAAACATACATTTTGCACATGGTATTTTGAGAATGGAGAGTGAAGCACGAGATATTGAGGTACCACTTTTGCAGACAGGAAGTATACATGGGTAGTGCTGCAAAGGAGCTCGCATACATCTGGTAAGAAGCTACAAATCGAGCATCTGTCCGTAAGAGGAAAAAGTAACAAATGTGAATGAGTTATTTAACAATTTACAACAGAAAATTAATGAAGCACCCTATCTGAATGCTGAACAGACAGACCAACTGAACAGATTGTTGTCTAGATTTAGCAGTGTATTTAATGAAACACCTGACATGATGAGTGGCTGTGTGTGTAAATTAGACATCAAACCACACAAGACATATTGGCAAAGTTATTACCCTGCCCTGTGGAGGTTACGAGCAGCTGTAGATCAAGACATGCAAACAATGTTAAAGTGGGATAAGATTGAATCTTCCACAAGTCCATATTGTAGCCCCCTTTTGGTAATTCCCGAACAGGGAGGAAAAGTTTGTCTTGTACTGGATGCACATGTAATCAGTACTATAATAATACCACTGTGAACGCATCCAGAGAATATTGATGAATTAATTCAACATTCAAAGGAGTAACCTATTTTACCATTATTGGCTTATACTCCTTGTACTGGCAAATGAAACTGCACGAGAGCTTGAGGAACTACATCACATTCATTTATGCCAGACAAAGTTATCAGTTTCAAGTTTTGTCCTTCAGACTCAATGTAAGTGCAGGAGTCTTTATTGCAGCTTTAGATTATGTCCTAGGACCTGAACTGAAAAGCAACCTAACTTTGTTTGTCAATGACATTTTGATTGGTACAAGATCATGGGATGAGCATATCAAAATTTTGGAAAGATTACCCACAAAATTTGAAGAATCAGGAGTCACAGCTAACTTGCAGAAATTTCACTTCAGTTTGAATCAGATTAAATTTTTAGGCCATTTAATTGATGAAAAGGGTATTTTACCAGACATGAAGAAGATCAGTGCAATAAAGAATTTCCTGACACCATGTGAAAAGAGATAGTTGAAAGATTTTATGGATATTGCATCATTTTTCTGCAGATTTGTGTCCTTGCATTCAGAAAAATTGCACATTGGCAGTGGACCAGAGAATGTCAGGGAGACTTTGAGAAACTCAAAGAATCTTGGTAAACACACAGTTGCTGTATCATCCTGATACGAATGTGGAATTTCGATTAATGACAGATGTATCGAATATTGGTTTGGATGCATGTCTGTTCAAAGTCAGGAAAACTGAAAGGCACACAACATTCTGTGCAATAGCATTTGCTAGTAGGACCTCAAGCAACTGTGTAAGAGGTTATACCACCACCGAGAAAGAAGCATTGGTAATAATAGGGGCATTTAGAAAATTTCACTATTACCTATACCAATCTCATACTAAAGTATTCTGTGATCATCAGGCATTAAGATTCCTACAAACATGCAAGATGCTGCTCACGAGAGTGAGTCGTTGGACAATATTTCTCCAAGAGTACAATTTTTCCATGGAATATATTAATGTCAAAGATAACCTGATTGGTAATGTGTTGTCAAGGATGCTGGAAGGTTTAGAAGAGGATGTCTGTGTTTGGGAAGCAGAAGATGAGCATCAGATTTTGTTAATAAAGGCTACAGCACACCGAAGATATTATTTAGATTTATGTAAGAACATGGCGGAATTAAAAGAGCAGGATCCATGTTAGAGTGAGATCAAACAGTTGCTGGGCGAATATTTCAAACTAGTAGATGGAGTATTGTTTCACAGGGAGAGTGAAAAGTCTAAAAATTGGTGTGTGTGTGTGTATACCCAATGATAGAGTAGAAGATCTGATGCAGTGTATGCATTTAGCATAGGGCCACTTCGGTGCTTCTAAGTGTGCATAGAAGATTAGGTGATGTTGCTACATCCCTGATCGTAAAATGAGAATAGCCAGGATACTGAGGTAATGTGATTTGAGCCAGAGATCGAAGGATAATCATTCAAGTAGAAAAGGGTGGTTGAACACGATTATACCTGACAGGCCACGTTCTTTGGTATCAGTTTATGTTTGTGGCCCTCTTCCGAAATCGAAGTGTGACTGCAAATATGTCGTTGCTTTTCTAGGTGTATTCACAAATATGTGATATGATACTGGGTAAAGACAGAGATTTAGGAACCAGGTTTTAAATTGTAAGACATTTCCAGGACCACAGTCTATAGGTTATGAACTGTAGATTAAAACTGAAGAAACTGCAAAAAGGTGGCATTTTAAGGAGATGGGACCTGGATAAACTGAAAGAACCAGAGGTTGTACAGGGTTTCAGGGAGAGCATAAGGGAACAATTGACAGGAATGGGGGAAAGAAATACAGTACAAGAAGAATGGGTAGCTTTGAGGGATGAAATAGTGAAGGCAGCAGAGGATCAAATAGGTAAAAAGACGAGGGCTATTAGAAACCCTTGGGTAACAGAAGAAATATTGAATTTAATTGATGAAAGGAGAAAATATAAAAATGCAGTAAATGAAGCAGGCAAAAAGGAATACAAAGGTCTCAAAAATGAGATCGACAGGAAGTGCAAAATGGCTAAGCAGGGATGGCTAGAGGACAAATGTAAGGATGTAGAGGCTTATCTCACTAGGGGTAAGTTAGATACTGCCTACAGGAAAATTAAAGAAACCTTTGGAGAAAAGAGAACCACTTGCATGAATATCAAGATTTGATGGAAACCCAGTTCTAAGCAAAGAAGGGAAAGCAGAAAGGTGGAAGGAGTATATAGAGGGTCTATACAAGGGCGATGTACTTGAAGACAATATTATGGAAATGGAAGATGATGTAGATGAAGTGGCCGTGAGGTTCTAGGCGCTACAGTCTGGAGCCGAGCGAACGCTATGGTCGCAGGTTCGAATCCGACCTCGGGCATGGATGTGTGTGATGTCCTTAGGTTAGTTAGGTTTAATTAGTTCTAAGTTCTAGGCGACTGATGACCTCAGAAGTTAAGTCGCATAGAAGAAGATGGAGATGAAATGGGAGATATGATACTGCATGAAGAGTTTGACAGAGCACTGAAAGGCCCCCGGAGTAGACAACATTCCATTAGAACTACTGACACCCTTGGGAGAGCCAGTCCTGACAAAACTCTACCATCTGGTGAGCAAGATGTATGAGACAGGCGAAATACCCTCAGACTTCAAGAAGAATATAATAATTCCAATCCCAAAGAAAGCAGGTGTTGACAGGTGTGAAAATTACCGAACTATCAGTTTAATAAGTCACAGCTGCAAAATACTAACGCGAATTCTTTACAGACGAATGGAAAAACTGATAGAAGCCGACCTCGGGGAAGATCAGTTTGGATTCCGTAGAAATGTTGGAACACGTGAGGCAATACTGACCCTACGACTTATCTTAGAAGAAAGATTAAGGAAAGGCAAATTTACGTTTCTAGCATTTGTAGACTTAGAGAAAGCTTTTGACAATGTTGATTGGAGTAATCTCTTTCAAATTCTGAAGATGGCAGGGGTACAATACAGGGAGCGAAAGGCTATTTACAATTTGTACAGAAATCAGATTGCAGTTATAAGAGTCGAGGGGTATGAAAAGGAAGCAGTGGTTGGGAAGGGAGTCAGACAGGGTTGTAGCCTATCCCCGATGTTATTCAATCTGTATATTGAGAAAGCAGTAAAGGAAACAAAAGAAAAGTTCGGAGTAGGTATTAAAATCCATGGAGAAGAAATAAAAACTTTGAGGTTCGCCGATGACACTGTAATTCTGTCAGAGACAGCAAAGGACTTGGAAGAGCAATTGAACGGAATGGACAGTGTCTTGAAAGGAGGGTATAAGATGAACATCAACAAAAGCAAAACGAGGATAATGGAATGTAGTCGAATTAAGTCGGGTGATGCTGAGGGAATTAGATTAGGAAATGAGACACTTAAAGTAGTAAAGGAGTTTTGCTATTTGGGGAGCAAAATAACTGATGATGGTCGAAGTAGAGAGGATATAAAATGCAGACTGGCAATGGCAAGGAAAGCGTTTCTGAAGAAGAAAAATTTGTTAACATCGAGTTAGCTTCAAGCGCTAATAGAAAGCACACAAGCTGAAATCGTTATAGGTTCAGAAAGCTGGCTAAAGCCTGAAATAAGTTCTGCAGAAATTTTTACGAAGTCTCAAACGGTGTTCAGGAAAGATAGATTAGGCAGAATTGGTGGTGGAGTGTTTGTGTCTGTCAGTAGTGGTTTATTTTGTAGTGAAGTCGAAGTAGATACTCCGTGCGAATTGGTATGGGTGGAGGTTGTACTTAACAGCCGAACTAAGTTAATAATTGGCTCCTTCTACTGACCCCCAGACTCCGATGATATAGTTGCTGAACATTTCAGAGAAAATTTGAGTCTCGTAACAAATAAATACCCCACTCATACGGTTATAGTTGGTGGGGACTTCAACCTTCCCTCGATATGTTGGCAAAAATACTTGTTCAACACCGGTGGTAGGCAGAAAACATCTTCCGAGATTGTCCTAAATGCTTTCTCCGAAAATTATTTCGAGCAGTTAGTCCACGAACCCACGCGAATTGTAAATGGTTGCGAAAACACACTTGACCTCTTAGCCAAAAACAATCCAGAGCTAATAGAGAGCATCATGACTGATATAGGGATTAGTGATCACAAGGTCGTTGTAGCTAGGCTCAATACCGTTTCTTCCAAATCCACCAGAAACAAACGCAAAATAATTTTATTTAAAAAAGTGGATAAAGTGTCACTAGAAGCCTTCCTAAGAGACAATCTCCATTCCTTCCGAACTGACTATGCAAATGTAGACGAGATGTGGCTCAAATTCAAAGATATAGCAGCAACAGCAATTGAGAGATTCATACCTCATAAATTGGTAAGAGATGGAACTGATCCCCCATGGTACACAAAACAGGTCCGAACGCTGTTGCAGAGGCAACGGAAAAAGCATGCGAAGTTCAGAAGAACGCGAAATCCCGAAGATTGGCTAAAATTTACAGACGCGCGAAATTTGGCAAGGACTTCAATGCGAGATGCCTTTAATAGGTTCCACAACGAAACATTGTCTCGAAATTTGGTAGAAAATCCGAAGGAATTCTGGTCGTATGTAAAGTACACAAGCGGCAAGACGCAGTCAATACCTTCGTTGCGCAGTGCCGATGGTACTGTTACCGACGACTGTGCCGCTAAAGCGGAGTTATTAAACGCAGTTTTCCGAAATTCCTTCACTAGGGAAGGCAAATGGAATATTCCAGAATTTGAAACACGAACAGCTGCTAGCATGAGTTTCTTAGAAGTAGATACCTTAGGGGTTGCGAAGCAACTCAAATCGCTTGATACATGCAAGTCTTCAGGTCCAGATTGTATACCGATTAGGTTCCTTTCAGATTATGCTGATACAATAGCTCCCTATTTAGCAATCATATACAACCGCTCGCTCACCGATAGGTCTGTACCTACAGATTAGAAAATTTCGCAGGTCGCACCAGTGTTTAAGAAGGGTAGTAGGAGTAATCCATCGAACTACTGGCCTGTATCATTGACGTCGATTTGCAGTAGGGTTTTGGAGCATATATTGTATTCAAACATTATGAATCAGCTCGAAGGGAGCGATCTATTGATACGTAATCAGCGTGGTTTCAGAAAACATCGTTCTTGTGCAACGCAGCTAGCTCCTTATTCGCACGAAGTAATGGCCGTTATCGACAGGGGATCTCAAGTTGATTCCGAATTTCTCGATTTCGGGAAAGCTTTTGACACCGTTCCTCACAAGCGACTTCTAATCAAGCTGGGGGCCTATGGGGTATCGTCTCAATTGTGCGACTGGATTTGTGATTTCCTGTCAGGAAGATCGCAGTTCGTAGTAATAGACGGCAAATCATCGAGTAAAATTGAAGTGATATCAGGTGTTCCCCAGGGAAGCGTCCTGGGACCTCTGCTGTTCCTGATCTATATAAATGACCTGGGTGACAATCTGAGCAGTTCTCTTAGGTTGTTCGCAGATGATACTGGTAATTTACCGTCTAGTCAGGTCATCCGAAGACCAGTATCAGTTGCAAAGCGATTTATAAAAGATTGCTGTATGGTGTGGCAGGTGGCAGTTGACGCTAAATAACGAAAAGTGTGAGGTGATCCACATGAGTTCCAAAAGAAATCCGTTGGAATTCGATTACTCGATAAATAGTACAATTCTCAAGGCTGTCAATTCAATTAAGTACCTGGGTGTTAAAATTACGAACAACTTCAGTTGGAAACACCACATAGATAATATTGTGGGGAAGGCGAGCCAAAGGTTGCGTTTCATTGGCAGGACACTTAGAAGATGCAACAAGTCCACTAAAGAGACAGCTTACACTACACTCGTTCGTCCTTTGTTAGAATATTACTGCGCGGTGTGGGATCCTTACCAGGTGGGATTGATGGAGGACATCGAAATGGTGCAAAAAAGGGCAGCTCGTTTTGTATTATCACGTAATAGGGGAGAGAGTGTGGCAGGTATGATACGCGAGGTGGGATGGAAGTCATTAAAGCAAAGACGTTTTTCGTCGCGGCGAGATCTATTTACGAAATTTCAGTCACCAACTTTCTCTTCCGAATGCGAAAATATTTTGTTGAGCCCAACCTACATAGGTAGGAATGATCATCAAAATAAAATAAGAGAAAGCAGAGCCCGAACAGAAAGGTTTAGGTGTTCGTTTTTCCCGCGCGCTGTTCGGGAGTGGAATGGTAGAGAGATAGTATGATTGTGGTTCGATGAACCCTCTGCCAAGCACTTAAATGTGAATTGCAGAGTAATCATGTAGATGTAGATGTAGATGTATAGATTTAAATGTCAGGAAGTCGTTTCTCAAAGTATTTGTATGGAGTGTAGCCATGTATGGAAGTGGACGATAAATAGTTTAGACAAGAAGAGAATAGAAGCTTTCGAAATGTGGTGCTACAGAAGAATGCTGAAGATTAGATGGGTAGATCACATAACTAATGAGGAGGTATTGAATAGAGTTGGGGAGAAGAGGAGTTTGTGGCACAACGTGACCAGAAGAAGGGATCAGTTCATAGGACATGTATTGGAGGGCAGCGTGGAGGGTAAAAATCGAAGAGGGAGACCAAGAGATGAATACACTAAGCAGATTCAGAAGGATGTAGGCTGCAGTAGGTACTGGGAGATGAAGAAGCTTGCACAGGAAAGAGTAGCATGGAGAGCTGCATCAAACCAGTCTCAGGACTGAAGACCACAACAACAAACAACTAGGTAAAGGCCGCAACGAGTTCAACCATAGTGAGGAATCTAATACAGGAGTACATTCCAAGGAAAACCGGTGATGGTGATATCCGTCAGTGCTTCTATCTTCACAAGTTTTGCCTGGCGGAGAACATTGTCAGAAGCAAAAATTACTCCAGTCCTTGCCTCAACTACAAACCACAAGGGAGTCTGGTGAATAGAATATTTAAAGAATTAAATCGTTTCATGTGGGCATACCGTCCAAGAAAACAATTAAGATGGATTGATTATTTGGATGAATTCGAGAGTATTGTAATCAACTTACCACACATGAAAACAGAATTTACACTGGCTCAATTAATGTTCAGTAAACTAGAGAAGAATAAGTGGGTAAACTGTTTGTCAAGACATGGTGAAGAAGAACAAGAATCGAATCAGAACTGTGAGATGCGATAGTTAACATTACTGAAAAGGCAAGGAAAAAGAAAATGAACTCTGACTAGAATTTCAAGAGAGTATCTGTATACAAGATCGGAAACAAAGTTTTATTGAGAGCATACCCCCAGTTTTCGTTATTAAAGAAGATGAACAGGAAGTGGCAAAGATTATAAACAGGGCCATAAATAATTAGCAAAGTACCAAAGCCTGGTGCATATGTATTACAGTGCACAGGGTCAGGGAGTGTAAAGGAGATGCCCCCACCCCCAAACATTTAAAACACTATCATGACTAGTAACTCATCAAACAAAACATGAAAAAAAGGTTTCTGATGAAAATATCATTGTGAAATTTTGGGTAATTAGTATTCAGATAATTATTCGAAGCTATGGATGGAGATGTGTATTGACTGTGTCAATGAAAATGTCATTTTTCAACGAAATTTATTTAGTAGTAAGTTATTACTGGTAGTATATATTTGATGAGTACTAATCTTTTCATGCATATGAGGTCAAAGAATTATGTAGTGATAGATAGGTTTATTTTGAATTTTTCACTTTTAATGTTATTACTAACAGTAATTGTTAGCTGACACTAAAATAAATTGACTTACTGTCGAGTCATGATTCAAACTAGATGTTTAGGTACTCTGGAGTACCAACTGAGATTGCTCAAGTTTGTCTTGAGAGTTAGGAGCTTTAATGCATTCAGTCTAATTACAATTTTTGGAAGGGTGGACACCAGTAATGTGCAGGTGAGCAGTTTTGAGTCTGTGTGGGTATAGTTCATTGGATATTATGAATTAAAGAAGAACAAAGGTTCATAAATGAACATTATACTGGAGGCAATGTACCAGACAGTGATCACATGCGTAAACACCAGTGACTCTATATGGAGCCTTAGTGTGATAATATAAACCCATTCAAGTGAACACAATAAACTTCAGTTTGTACTGTGCATTCTTGGTGAATGAAACTGCAATGGTAGTGAACATAGTGCATTGAGGATACAAGGAACTTCAGATGGAAGTCTTGTTAGTGCTCTTAGAATAACAGAACTTCACTGGTGAAGGAAAGAATTCTCAGAGCTACAAAAGAGTAACAGTGATTTTTTTCTTTTCCAGTAATATCACCATGGACAATAGTTGTTGGCATGGTGTATTATTGTGTTCAGTTCTGGCACAGATGTGATTCTGTGAACAACCAATAATATCATCATTGATGACAGTTGTTGACATGGTTAATTATTGAGTTACTGTTAACCGAAATGTGACCTTATTGGTAGTAGTAATAGCAACACCATGGATGACAATAGTTGACTTACTGTGTTATTGGTCACATATAAACCTGAAAGTGATGTTGGAATCTTTCTAATTGAAAGCATTCTAGATATAAGCCATGCCGTATCAAAATTACTGCACCATTACTAAAGACGGCCGGCCGGAGTGGCCGAGCGGTTCTAGGCGCTACAGTGTGGAACCGCGCGACCGCTACGGTCGCAGGTTCGAATCCTGCCTCGGGCATGACTGTGTGTGATGTCCTTAGGTTAGTTAGGTTTAAGTAGTTCTAAGTTCTAGGGGATTGATGACCTCAGATGTTAAGTCCCATAGTGCTCAGAGCCATTTGAACCATTTGCTAAAGGTGTGATTAATCCATTCTTTTTATGGAGTATAGCTTGGGTAGAACATTAATGCGCGTTGAATTATGTTTCATGTAATTGTGATGAGGACAGTATCTGAGGTCGACATAATGGTTTCAAGAAAAGTCTACTGTCACCCTCACATTCTGTTCACCTGCTGAGGGCTGAACATCTTCCAGCCTCTCCAGTCACATTCTGCTCCCGTAACATCACAGCTCTGACACCAGGAACCACCTCTCCAACTGTCTCTTCTCTAACAAGTGTGTGCAAAAAAAAAAAAAAAAAATTGTTTCTCGTTTGTGCATTCATAAAATGAACATTCGGGTATCAAGTTAATTTCAATCAGTTACTTGTAAATTCAAAACATATCTCTATTTTTGTACAACAGAGTATGTAAATGTTGTACAGTTCTATGAGATTTTTGGAACACTTAGAAATGTTGGCAAAGTTAACTAAATGCTGCGCCCTATGTTTATCCGGGTTTTCATGGGGACAAGAACTCGAATGAGGTGGCGGAAATTGCGAATGTCCTGGGCTAAATAAATTGCTTCAACATACAGAGGCAATCTATGACAGACTGACTTTGTTCCCCATCAGCACGCCAGCTAAGCTATTGGTCTTAAGATCATATAGTAACTGTAGCGTCTCTTCCAAAATAAATTATTGAGAAAATTTTCGCCCAGGAGTGTCACTGTAGCGGTTCGTGACACGCGAGAGTGAAAGATACGTGGCCAAACAAGATATTATTTTAAGTATATTCACATGAAACTGACTGCAAGATAGCATCATTATCGCTGACGGCCTCTCTATTCCTTGAACTAAGAGAGCTTTGGTTTAGTGTTAACTACTGTGAAAAGATATAGCCCAGCTTCTGATCTTAATGAGTAAGGACGAATGTATTATGGCTTAAGAGAGAATGAATTGTTGTGAGACCGCCATCTTTAACTGAAAGGCATTTTTTGATTTTGTGCGAGAATAATAGGCCAATAAACCAGTTTCTCGACAGCATAAAAAAAAGGTGTGTATTGCACAAATTAGTCTCCATCTTATAGATTCGCGTTTTCAAATGTTTGTGCATGCCAACGAGACATTTCTTTAGACTGTGGAACCTCAAACCTGCATATACTGTCATTTATTTAAAGACTTTTAACCAAATCCACTTCGACGGACAGACTTCCATAGAAAGGATAATTGGACCGTAGTTAACATAGACTAGGATTCCTACAGATTCAGCATGCAGTTCGACAACCGGCAGAGACATCGAGTACAGCTTACAGTCAGCATGCAGCAGCAGATCTCTAGTCTACCATTCGCAATACCCTGAACATAAACGTCGTCTAGTGATATCTGTTTAGTTATTTGTTTATCTGAAAGCTCTAAACTCTTTTCTTAGAGAGACTGAATATCAAAGAACTAATTCCTCGAATCAGTAATAATAATAATAACAGAATCAAACCAGTAATTAAATGAATAATAATAATAACAATAACAATAAAATCAGTTCATCGAGGTTACTTTTTGTCTTTGAAGGGAAATTTTCGTCACAGGTCTCCATATAATAACTGCGTTCAGAGTGAAATAATGATTCCTTCCATGAATCATCACGTCTCAGTAAAATTATAACAATTTACCTTTCACGTAAGAGGGAGTTACAGTGTTCACCAACCTGCAGTCTTCTACAGTTGTTGTCTCCTGCGCAGAAAACAGCACGTAGGTCGTGAATCCATAATCTTGAGGACCGAGCAAGGTAGCTCAGTAGTTAGCACACTGGACTCGCATTCGGGTGTACGACGGTTCAACCCCGCGTCTGGCCATCGTGATTTAGGTTTTCCATGATTTCCCTAAATCGCTCCAGGCAAATGCCGGGATGGTTCATTTCAAAGGGTACGGCCGACTTCCTTCCCCATCCTTCCCTAATCCGATGAGACTGATGACCTCGCTGACTGGTCTCCTCCCCCAAAACAACCCAACCCATAATCTTGAGGCTGTAAGAAACTCTTTTCGAGGTAGTGATATTTTAGAAACGATTAAATTTCCAATCAGTTTGTTTATACGCGATGCCACTCGCTTTTTGTTGACAGAACACGAGAACCTGCACAATTACATTCCGTTTTAGAGTCACATATGATTTTTGTTCTTCAACAAAATAATGAACTGCACATTTCCATAATTAGTATGGTTCAAATGGCTCTGGGCACTATGGGACTTAACATCTGAGTCATCAGTCCCCTAGAACTTAGAACTACTTAAACCTAACTAACCTAAGGACATCACACACATCCATGCCCGAGGCAGGATTCGAACCTGCAACCGTAGCGGTCGCGCGGTTCCAGACAGAAGCGCCTAGAACCGCTCGATTCAAATGGTTCAAATGGCTCTGAGCACTATGGGACTTAACTTCTAAGGTCATCAGTCCCCTAGAACTTAGAACTACTTAAACCTAACTAACCTAAGGACATCACACACATCCATGCCCGAGGCAGGATTCGAACCTGCGACCGTAGCGGTCTCGCGGTTCCAGACTGTAGCGCCTAGAACCGCTCAGCCATACCGGCCGGCATAATTAGTATCACACTGTTTTCAACTGTATGTCCAAATAACCACACATTTGACATTGCTAAAAAAATCTTATCTAGCACTGACCGCGGAGGACAACATGTCTGTCCTTCTAGGTTTTCCTACCGCCTGTTACATTTACGAACCACAGATTGCTAATAAAGTCTTAACTGAGACCGACCGCGGTAGACAACATGTCTGTCCTCTGAAGCTACCTAGCCACCTCTCATTTACAAAGTAGACATTGCAAATTAAATCTTAACTGATGCCACGGTGGACAACATGTCCTTCATCCGAGACAACTGAACCAACTCGGATCTTATAGCCAAACCGCTTCACCCGCCATCCAAGTTAGGCGCAAGCTGAAGATCACCGAACTGCTTCGTCAGCCTTTTTGTTTAGCAGTTGTTTATAATTCTGCTGGTTATTAATACTTGTGAAATAATGGAATGATAGCATGCGTTTGAGAGATGCTTTAATATGAAATTCAAGTAGATAGGCTCTTTATTTTATCTAATATTAACAACTGAATATTATTATTTTAGAGCGCAACTACGGAATGCAGTAGCCAATAACCGAGAAGGACGACAATTTAGGCGGTCGTTTTCACCGTACCGAACAAACCTTCGTGCCATCACTACGTTACATCTTGCCACTTCTGCCTTCTCAACTGCTCTAAGAAGAGCTTCTTGTACCTGAATATGATGGCTGCAGAGCCAGAAATATTACAAGCCTTATATATAACTGGTGGGCTTGGCATAGTAGGAATGTGGTACGTAGTGTTACGTTTTACGTGAAACTGCTGTTCAGGCTAGGGTTCTGTTGCATCGACAGTCTTACTGGGAGTGTCATCCCTGAGTTGACGTAGGTGCTCTTGAGCTATTGCAAGCAGAGTGGTACTGTCAGATATATGGGCGTGTAGGGCCTCATTGCCTGAAATGATGCGAATCTTCGTATCTTCTGAAACTAGAACACTAACACAGGACAGCAAGGTAAGGAGTTCCCTTAACAATGGTATTTTTGCACCTGCCGCAGAACATGCTGAAGTGCTCTCGTGTGAAGGTGCAGTTGTTGTCGACCCAGCAGAGTCTCATAGAATTATCATATGACAATGTACAATTTCATTGTTCATGAGAAGTGTAGCCTCCCGAGTGGACTCAGTTATGTTGTAAAAGTTGGAGAAAGTCTGCGTCGAGTACGAGCTCAGTGACGTCAGAGATGAGGAAAGTCCATCGAAAATTCTTTGATAGTTTTTAATTCACGGCTGCATCTCAGTGACCGAACGTAGGAATTTTCGATTGTTCACTGCAGGGATAAACGGTTTCTTGATATTGCAGGGAGGACGCTGACGTCCAAGCCTGTATCATTCAAATAAGCTAACTCGTTCCACATGTCCTTGACGTACAGTTGGTGTACTGTTGGAACACTGAAGAATAGAGAGCCCGTCTGCTGTGTTTCAGACAGAGACATTTCCAAAATACGGAGTATGCTATTATCACATAGAGGAGTATGAGTGGTAGACCTTCCTCTAGCGGGGGTAAAGTTATTTGTTGTAGTGAATAGCCACTGCACTGTGGAGCCGTCAGTCGTGTCTAATTTCGACTGCTGCTCCCCATTTGGGTATTTGCATGGCTGTATGCATTTGCGTGCCAGCTCTATGAGGAGTGAATGATAACACAGTATTGCATGCTGGCTGACATTACTTTGTACACTGTGCCCTTTGGTAGGTTGAGTGCTGCTGGAAGTGGCTGGAGCAGCTGCTGCTGTATAGTGTCAACGCTGCATCGTTGGGCACTCACTTGTTCTGCAAGTGCAAGCTGCTGGTCCTTAGTGGCGGCATCCCTAAACATACCCACGACACCATGTTGTCCAGTTTTTGGGGGGCGCACTTACGTCATTGAATAATAGAACATGATAAAGTTGGTCTGAGATCAGTAATTACGACTCGAAAGGTGAGGAAGTAATGGAAATGACGGCACTTTTTCCCGCGATTGGTAAGTGGCTCAACCAAATCTGTTTTTACGTTGTATCGGAAACCTTGGTAGTTTCACCTTGTAGTACTTGTTGAAAGCGGATATCCGTTGATTTGCACACTCGGCGAAGAAAACAGTTCTAGATGCCTGTATATTTACCATTAGGAGGCGTGTCGTACACAGAATCCGATGATAATGACGTTTGCGTGTCCAGTGTTCCAATAGCGAGGACGAATTGCGTATTATCATTTGAGGTACCATAGGCTTCGAAGGAAAGCTCAAGAAGCCGGATCCAAAAATTAGGCTATTGTGGCATGCACGGCGGCGCTAAAAATGTTCTACACATCACATAAAGCACGATTCAGCTTGGTAGCAAACTGTGAGCTGCATAAGACGCGAAGTGTTCGGCACTTGTCCAGAAGTTGACACCGATTGTGGAATAGTCTAAGAGTATTCTGGAGCACCTGATAAGTGTCTCGGAGGTGTAGTATCCACATTAGCAAGCGAAGTGATCGCGCTCTTGATTAGCTTATCGCTTGCCATTGTTGAAGTCACCGCTTGCAACTGTAGTCAACAACTGAGTACAGGTGATCTAAATATTATACATTTATTACTTTAATCAAACGCGAAAATCAAGGAACATAATACTCTTGAAAAAACCAGAAAGAGTTCACAAAGCAAGGAATAACACATAAACAAAGATGATGTTAGATTATCCTTCAAGAGGTACAAAAGTAGTCCACTCTTTCAGTTATTTTTTCGACTGCTTGCGTCGCCACAATTATATTTACTTATTCGCTTTACTTCAATATTCGCTGCATTTCAAGAAACTACAGATGTTAATGGATCTCTCTCTCTGTTCTGCAAAGACAAAGCAGACACAGTCCCTGTAATGCACAATTGCAGGTAAAGCAAATGGCGGACTCTTTCACTGGTAAGATACTGCAAAAACGCGTTCAGTCTACAAAAGAGAACACTTATAAAACACTTATGTGACCTATAATATTGATTGAGTATTACGGACCTATACCAAATATGAGGAACAGCAAATACCGAACCTGTATGGAGATGGTGAGCACAAATTGTCACAGGTGTGTTTGACTCATGGAAGAGCATCAGAGAAACGTTGAAAATCGTATAATGGCAGAAACTTGAATGTAAATGCTAACTGTCCAGCAACAGCTTATTTACAAAAGTACAAGAAGCAGTATTAAGTGAGGAATCTAGCAATATACTACCATCCTTTACATATCACTCCAGTAGGCATTGTGAAGGCAGTATTAGACTAATTACAGCGCTCGCTAAGGCATTAAGCAGTCGTTAGTAGTAGGACAAAGCATGTGCCACCCACTCTGCATTGTTGCCAAATTTATTGAAAATGGTGGATCCAAGATGGTGGCCGTAGATGTGGCAACACTGCATTGATGTCATGGTGGGAAGTTCAACTTTTGGCGGGAAAAATAGATCAACTGGGCTACCTCCACTAACCTAACTCCACCCTCTCCCCACCATTCCCTCCCCTCCCATCCTCCAACCTCTCCCTCCCCTCCCCTTCCCTATCTGGAAACTGGTGGGAAAAGGGTTCAGTCTGTGCTGGGCTGCTGGATAGGATGGACGCAAGTCTTTATTTTGTATGCACTGAGGCATATTATTTATTAAACATTCTGAGTTGCCATAGACAGTAGCTCCATCCAGTTTGTTCACCTTCAGGTTTGGAGTCCAACTGACCTAGTTCACAATACCATCACCAGAGTGCACTCTCCACTGTTGGTCCTACCCCTCATCTCCCATTCCCTCTTCCCCTTCAGGGAAAAATGGTTCAAATGGCTCTGAGCACTATGGGACTTAACATCTGAGGTCATCAGTCCCCTAGAACTTAGAACTACTTAAACCTAAATAGCCTAAGGACATTACACACATCCATACCTGAGGCAGGATTCGGACCTGCGATCATAACAGTCGCACAGTTTCTGACTGAAACGCCTAGAACCGCTCGGTCACAGCGGCCGGCCTTCTGGGAAAAAAGTCAGGAAATTGACTCAGTATGTGCTGAGCTTCCCAAGAGGATGGTTGTAATTGTTTACTGTGTACTATGTGTTCAATGTATGAGATGTCTGTACTGAAGAAGGAGGAGTTTGATAGGTACATTAATTGCAATCATGGAGCTAGGGACTGTATCGATAGCTACCTGTACAATGCTTGGAAAGCAATGATATTTGGTGACTGTATGAAGAAGATGACACACTTCATCAAATAATGAAAATGCAGCAGGAAGGGGGTAGGTTACACTCCACAATAAGTACTGAAAATGTGTGTGCTGTAACTCTAGTTCATTCGATAAAAGTCTAGTCAGTCTTCTGAAGCGCAAGAGGCAAGACATTCATCCACTCCAGAGCAAGGGCTCCCTGCTCCAGAGTATCTGTGCCTGCTGGAAGAGGCCACGACTTGGGCTCACAGCACCAGGACATGATAACCACAGAGGGCAGCTGCTCTAAGCACTTCCTGTTGTGTTGGAAATACCTGCAGCCTCCCTCCTCATCTGTGGCGCATGGATACCCTTTGCCGTTGAAAACGAACTGCTTCAGGAGTTATTACATCTGATGTCTAAGCAATGTGTGGAATATTATCACATACATATCTTGAAGATGTCACAGCAACTAAATGTATCAGTACACAAAGAAAGAGAGAGAGAGAGAGAGAGAGCTTTGCAGATGATGCAACAATATTTAAACAATTTGCAATGTAATTACACTTTTTATTCCAAGGAATACCAGCACCGCAGTTGAACACAGACTTCAAAAAGATTGCAGCACACTTTTGAAACCATCCTGAGACTCTTAACACACTTTTGTGAGAAATACGACATCATTCCCTTGCCTTTGAGCACGAGATGCTTCAGGACTTATTAAATCCAATTGAATATGTCTCTAAATGCACTTTCAAAAAGGTCGCTGCGTAATAGTTTGCCTCAATTTTGTGCCGCACTTGGACACAGACTCTAAAAAGATTACGACCCACTTGTGAAACCTCTCAGTTTCCCTCCACTGCTCTGCAATTTTTGCGTGCATAATAAATAAGGTAAAGTGTTTAACGCCTCAGTAGATTTTCAAATGTTGCTTTAAACCATTTGCTTCAAATGCACTCACACCCAAGACACAGCACTGTCTTCCCAGGTGCAAGTGGAATGGAACTACAGTTTAAAATACGTCATGTGGGAATATTGTTTATTAACTGAAACCAAAATAAATGAATGCAAATACATCATGTCGAAACTGAAGACAATCCTGTATCACGTAAGAAAATATTGTTTAATACATCATCACAGTAGTTTGCTACACGAGGCATGGTCATACTTTGGGACGCGTGAAGTGGTGGCGCGTCCATCAGTGGCCGCAGCTCGCCACAAAGTGAAGTGGCGGCAAACAACGGATCAGCAGAGCAAGTTGGCTTACCCAGAACCCCACGTACTAAGTGCGCGAAATATGTGGCCAGCAGAATATCACCAACTTGTCCTCCGTAGGTGGGGTGTAATAAAAAATAATAATAATGTCGTGTGACGAGGGCCTCCCGTTGGGTAGACCGCTCGCCTGGTGCAAGTCTTTCGATTTGACGACACTTCGGCGACTTGCGCGTCGATGGGGATGAAATGATGATGATTACGACAACACAACACCCAGTCCCTGAGCGGAGAAAATCTCCGACCCAGCCGGGAATCTAACCCAGGTCCTTAGGATTGACAGTCAGTCGCGCTGACCACTTTTTTTTTGGGTCATTTCATTTTGTTCGTTATAGTTCGTTGCAATTGTTCGTGGTGGGCGTCCCCAGACGCCCTTTGAAGTTCGTTATCGATCCATTCACTCAGTTGTTTTTATTACAGAGGGCAGTTAACCCTCTGACCGGACACGCTGAGCTACTGTGCCGGCACCACTCACCTACCAGGGGTGTAATGCTGCACTCCGCTTGGCTCCCTGAATAAAATGGTGGGTAGAGGGAGTAGAGATTATGTAAACCATTATTGTCGTGGTGCAGTCACTTTCATTCTGCCTTCGTGAGTTTGCCTGTATGGTTGATTGTGTGTTCTTGTCCCAGTTTCCTTTTTTTTTTTTTTTGGGAGGGGGGGGGGGGGGGAGGGGAGAGTACAATTTCCAGCGACAGCATCAGCAGTGATATCAGCAGCAAATGGCTTCGCCAAGACAGTCTACCATGTAAGTTAATTGTTCTAATCATTCAATGTAGCTGTGTGTCCCATAATTTTAGTATCTGTCACAGCACTTGGTTAGGTCTTAGTTGGTAGAGGCATATTTCCTTACTACCAAGCTTTTGAACAGTTTCCTGCTGTAATTTTACTGTCTGACGAATTTTTTTCCATAGCTGGTACTACAGTCCTTTTTTTCTTGTCATTGTAGCCTTCATCCCTGAGATGTTGGCTGATCTAGATCGACAACTGGAGGCTGAGAGACTATTGTAGCAACAGTCTCCAGAAATAGTACCCGAGTCGGTACAGCAAGAAAGTAAGTACATTTAATTTTTATTTTTTAACATGTGGCTGTTAGAGAATATACTTTTTTTGTTCACGTAATGTACTGTAGTTCTAACGATGAAGGCTGGGGAATGTATATACATTTATTTTTCGTAACATGGTGCATTCGGCTGTCTGAATCATGTTCTTTGCTTTTCTAGGTGTTTCTATGGATGAGAAAGGAGGGGTAGGGATATGTGTTGAGGCCAGGATCAATCGATTCAGTCTTGTAAGTAGCTGAGTTCGATATTCAAATTCAAGGTGTTCTATATATAAATAATTTCAGTGAACTGGAGAATACGATTTTCTCTTTATATTTCAGTGAATTAGAGAAAACGATTTTCTGTTTACACTTCAGTGAGCTAAAGGATACAATTTTCAATATGATTTTCTGTGTGCATGTCCCTAAGACTTTCAAGAAATAATTACTCTCAATATCTTACTGTTGTAGGTAGCGTCAGTGAACAAGATAATTGGCCCCAAGGCGGGGATGAAGAACTTGAGTGGGTGCATGAGATGGCAGCTGCTGAGGAAGCTGCCATCTCGCCCTTTCGGAGAAGGATGAGGAAATACTGGGTTGGGTGGGAGAACCACCGGAAGGCCTGACTGAACAGCTCAATCCTTGGACCGAGAGTGGAAAAGGTGATTATAATGCAACCGTCGTCGTTAAGGCATATAATAATTATTACTTAGAAATATTGTTATTTGATTAAGTATATATTTATTTAAAATGTCTTGCATAATACTTATTTTTTTTTCGTTATTCGTGTGTTACAGAGGCAACACAGTCGCCACCAGCACTACAAGAGCTAGATGTGGTACAAATGCCTCGAGCGGTGGTTGCAGGGGCAAGAATAAAACACGCAGATTGCATACCACGGGTGTCCATAGATGGTTCAGTTGGAGCAGAAGAAGAAGAAGAAGAAGAATAGCAACGATCACCCACCCTCCAGGCTGACGGTAGTGAAATCTCCAGTATGAAGCAGCAGTATCACTGGCCATTGTCACCGCAAGCAGGTTGTTCCCAATGGGTCTCACTGAAACCTCTTCATCCTACTCTGGCTTCGACTGTTCGCCCTCGCCAGCAATGGAAGTATGTGCGCCTCGGCGCATACTCCTGTGCACCTCGCCGACTCCATCATCAACAAGATGGACATCATCGCCTTCTAGTCTTAGTATTATTAGTAACAGAGATGATCCTGTGACTAGCGGCAGTCCTTTCAGTGACACCATACCTCATATTTGGGGATTGCAGAGCCTTTGAGGGGCGAATCTCTTCCATAAGGATCGAGAATCCGGCAGGAGGGTACCGTTCGGTTTCTAAGGGAATCCCTTCCTGCTGTGGACACAGAGCTCCTCAAAGTAGTCAATGATCTGCGGTATCTCGCCTTTAAATACAGTGCGGTGTTCTGCATCAAACTATCGCACTCTCCCAAAGTTGCCTCTGGTACTGAAGAGACAAGTCTTCATTATCTTTGGGGTGAAAAATGGCGTGCTATCGCGGAGCACATCAATCGGCGAGTGATTTCGGGAATCCACCTTGAATGCTATACTGGCCCGGTTTTCCGAGATGGAAGTGACAGGGGCAGCTAAAGCAATCAGCCAAATACTACACCTGGACATCCATACACATGTCTATGATCCGGTAAATGGAAGGTCTAGCTATGTCAAGCTCCCTAAGAATACAGCTAATAAGCAGTTTACGCATTAATGTCGAAGATAGAAATGATCAGGCTTGTTTTGCGTGGTCAATCCTGGCTTGCGAGAGAAATTACAATTACAGAGATCATCCTGAGGGTCCCAGTGCATGCCATGCAGGTGATAATATCCGTGGATGTTATAACTTTAATGGTACCAAGTTCCCCATCGAGATCCAGGACATACCTAAACTTGAGGCACAAAACACCGGAATATCGATTCATCTTTATGGTCTGGAGAAGAAAAAAGCAAGTCAGATGAGCAGGACAAGCACATAGATATCGGCCAATTCCATTTCTCAAAATTTGCCAGTGAGCGTGAGACGTATGTAAACATACCGCTCTTCTTTGAAGGTGATAATTATCATTATGTTTGTATCAAAGACATGCCCCAACTCCTTTCTGCCCAACTGAGCAAACATGCACATGAGCAGCATACTTGCTTAAGATGCCTCAGTGTCTTTTCCCCATACAAGTTATTAGCAGAGCATCTAATAGACTGCGCTTCCAAGGAACCCACTGAAGAAAACAAATCCATAAAGTTTAAAAATGCTCACTACCAGGGGCGATTCCCGTTTGTAGTGCACGCCGACTTTGAGTGCCTCCTCGCTCCTGTGACTCGCTGTGGAGGTGACTCCACGACCTCCCTTACCACCTTTATAGAAAAATTGGTACCGTATGTGGCTGTGTGCCACATTGTATCGTCCTATGATTCAAGTCTTAATCACTACAAATCCTACGTCAGGGATAATACTGCTGTTTGGCTGCTCACTGATCTCGAAAAATTTTCGTGGGAGTTGATAAGCTGTACAGCGACAACTTTCCCAAGACCAAGTCGAAGGCCAATGAAGATTTGTACAATAATGCAGTTGACTGTCACATTTGTGGGCTGCTGTCAGATAGAAAAGCGGGAACTCCTCATAGGGACCACTGTCATATTATGGGGAAGTTCTGTGGTGCAGCTCACGATATGTGCAATTTGAAGTACCGGTTACCAAGGCACATATCCGTTTTCTTAGATTATTTTCTGGATGCACATCATTACAGTTTTAAAAACATGTAGGAAAGTAATGTGTATCGTGCAACTTTTACTTGTCATTTTTGGAAAATTTTGTTACATTATGAATGATACTGAGTATAATTATTGGCATTTTATATTTTTATATACTTTGACTGAAGTATCTTGTGGTTTGAAATAACTTAAATAATAAAAGAACATCAATAATAATTCCAGTTAATGACCAAAATTATCATTATTAAGTTTTAGCTACATTTACAAAACCTGCCCTTATCCATGATGCCAGTTCTAAAACCCTTGTAACCTCCCCACAAAAATTTATTAAAAATTAAAATGAACCAAGTGTAACCTCCCCACAAAAATAATAATTAAATGAATTTTAAATATTGTAACCTCTGAACAAAATTGGCTCCCATTTATAATCTCTGTGCAGAAATGCATTCACATTTAATGTTCCCACAAAATTCTTTTCTCATTTAATGTTAAGTTCGAAACAGAAAAATTCCTAAACACCAAAATAATAAAAAAAATTCAGTAACCTTGTAAATTTTATGACGACAGCAGCGCTGCGCCCCGGCCCTGTATTCTGAATTAAAAAAAGCAAAAATTCTTACCTCAATAAAAACTGCGAATATATCTGCTCTTACATAAAAAATTTTCAGCACAGCTCCGTGCAATGCTGGCCTATGCTTTGTGACTCGTGAAAGGAATTAATTATTCATTGGATAAAATCTTTAAATTGAAATGATGCTTTTTTTAAAAAAATACTTTATATTATAAAAATTATTATTGGAGCATTTTTTGAAAGAAATTGGATGACAGTTAACATACATTACTAGATATGCGCAAGGCTGCTTCTTTACCTTCTGCAACAATACTCATCCTCCAGAGTCCCGACCAGAGCAGACTGCCGACTCACGCAGACTACAGAAGACTACTGCCGACTCACGCAGACTACTGCCGACTAGCGACAAGCAACAACTAACTACATACTGCTCTCTGGTCAGAGACTCTCCTATGCCTTGCCTATTGCAGGCAGCGCATATAGCGCATACCTCTTACACCCTCCTTATCCAATGTCGAGTTCCAAAACACGCCGCATTCAATCTTAATTTGTAAATACCTTCCTAACATGTCACGAATTATATGCAGCTCCCAGATATATCGATATATGTAAGTACCTCGATATGATAAACATGAATAAATACATTTATTTTACTGAAGGCGAGCAAAAAACGTTTTTTTTTTCGTTTCCTGAAAAATTTGCAAAAATGGATAAGTGCCCCTCATATACATATTATAAAGTGCAAATAAACAGTTACACAGAAATTAGTTGTCGAGTAACTAAAAGTAGTGAAATTTGCACTTTTTGCTGGTTTTTAGTTGCACCAAAGTACAATTGTCATATTTGGATAAATGTGCTAATTTGAAAATTATTTCTGTGCTTCTTGGACAACAAGCAGGTTAGAAAATATTTTCCAGCTTTCTGTGTGTATGGCACAGCATAGTTGTGCTATGCCTCAATAATAGAACATAAATGTATGACCTTCCATAATGAACTTAGAACTTTAAAACAAAAATATAGTTAAAATATTTTGGTTGTCCCAAGTAAAGCTCTCCCAGCTTTAACTTCACATTACGATGAAATTAATAAAACTACTTGTGAGTGCTGCGCTGAAAGTAGGATTCACTCCCCCATTGACACGCAAGTCGCAGAAGTGGCGTCAACTCGAAAGACTTGCACCAGGCGAACGGTCTACCTGACGGGAGGCCCTAGCCACACGACATTTCCAATTCCACTGGAAAATCGTTAACAGGGTGTTGCACGCTTGGCTATGCAAACGATAAGAATTCCATTGCAACTACATAAAGCAGATTGGAGTATGTCCATGTACATCTTCATATATATAATTCTACTGTACGTGTGTATGTCACTGAACACTTCCTAAACAGTTTTTGTGTATGCATTCAAGCGGGGGCCTGGAAAATTAACATTCTTAAATCAGCACAGTAGGTGGCGTTGCATTTTTGTGTGCAATATTGAGCGTATTATATTCAGATATAAGTTACGTGCACAGGATTTCGTTTATTTTTCGACATTTTAATTTGAGTATATTATATTATGTGTGTTTCGTTATTTTGGCATTTTAATTTTTTTGTACGGTGTATTTTGATATAACAGGTGTCGCATTTCAGTGAATACTAAGTGTATTATATTCACATATAAGTTACATACATAAAACAATGCCATGTCTTCGTGGGCGAGGAGGAAATATTGGTCGACGGACTCGGGATTCACAATTAGTCCTGAACCGTCGGTTAAATAGATCGGCAGAAGATCAATTGATGGATTATGAAAATTTAAAAAATCAGGCTGCAATCAGACGTGCTAATGAAAGTCAAGAGCAACGCAACGAACGCCTTCGAGCTAATGCATTGAGAGAAAGACTGGCCCGTCAGCGAGTCACCGACACATTCAGAACAGGTGAACAATAACATTTGCAAGTGTATCACGCACTGACACGTGCATCACTTCTTTGCCTTGCGTTTGAATATGAGTCGGACATCGACTATTCGTCACATTCACAAATTGCAATCGGTGCTATGAACAAACAATGTCAACACTGTCATGCACTCAAATACAAAGGTGAATCGGCCGGTTTGTGCTGAGCGCCTGGAAAGGTTGTATTGCCACCACTGAATTCGCCTCTAGAACCACTGAAAACGCTGTTGGCTGTAGTTGGATCTCAATCTAAATTGTTCTTGCGTAAAATTCGCTAATTCAATTAGTGCTTTCAAATGACATCATTTGGAGCAACAAAAATCGTTCAGAATGAGGATGGTCGCAATTTTCAATCAACGTATGATTCAGGGCCAAGTGTATCATCAAATGGGTTCTTTAATGCCGATGCCTGATACCGATTCAAAATTTCTGCAGATCTACTTCATGGGTGATGAGGAGCAGCAAATAAACGCACGACGCCAGTACAACCATATGGAGCAGTTGGAGGAGCGAGAAATTGTGGGTATTTTAGAAGCGTTTTTACAGAATCACAACCAGTTGGTCCAGTTGTTCAACACCGTTTCAAACAGACTGCAAAACGACAACTATACGATCGTCATCAAAGCAGACAAAGTACCATCTGGGCAGCACGCGGGCCGATATAATACACCGACCATTAATGAAGTTGCAGTTGTTGTGGTTGGCGACGCATTTGAACGTCGAGATATAAGAATCCAACGCAGAGATAACACAGTGCATACGATTGAAGACAGTCATCGCTCTTACGATGCTTTGCAGTATCCATTGATATTTTGGGTAGGAGAAGGACATCAATTAAATATCAAACAAAGAAATCCAGCAACAGGTACAATCTACACATGTCATAACCTAATATTTTATTTTTATGTACGATTAATTTCTTTTTGTCTTAATTATATTTTTACTTTGCAGGTGCAGAAACCAGCAAAACTGTGAGCGCGTTGAACTTCTACGCATATCGTTTGATGATTCGTGCCAATGAAGACAATAATACTCTCCGATGCCGCCAGCTGTTTCATCAATATATCGTTGGTATGTATGTGAAAATTGAAAGCGAGCAATTACAATACATCAGGTATAATCAAGCGAATCTTCGAGCTGAGGAATACATTCATTTGCGTGAAGCTGTTGTTGGTAACGCAGATGGAATAACTAATATCAACGACATCGGTACTTCATATGTTCTTCCATCATCATATATTGGTAGCCCACGTCATGAGCAACAATATATTCAAGACGCCATGACTTTAGTGGGCGCGTACGGACAGCCAGCTTTGTTCATTACATTTACGTGTAATGAAAAATGGGATGAAATTAAAATTGTGTTATTGCCAGGTCAAATTGCAATAGATCGGCATAATATCACCGCACATGTCCTCAGACAAAAGTTAAAATCGTTGATGAACTTGATTATACACTCCTCTGTATTTGGCAAAACACGTTGCTGGCTGTATTCTGTTGAATGACAAAAACGATGTTTGCCACATGTTCATATTCTGATTTGGTTGGTCGACAAAATACAGTCTGAAGAAATTGATAAAATTATCTCAGCAGAAATTCCGGATCGGAATATCGATCAAGAATTGTATGAGAGTGTTACCGCTAACATGATCCATGGTCCATTCGGTGCTATAAACATGACGGCGCAGTTCATGGACAATGGAAAATGTACGAAACATTTTCCATAAAAATTTATAAGTGATACAATCACTAATATCGATGGTTATCCATTGTATCGTCGTAGAGACACTGACCATGGTGGTCAATCACATCAATTACGCATGTCAAACGGTACAACAGTTGACATTGACAATCACTGGGTGGTTCCGTATTCTCCATTGCTGTGAAAAATCTACAAAGCACACATAAACATTGAGCTCTGCAAAAAAAAATGGCTCTGAGCACTATGGGACTTAACTTCTGAGGTCATCAGTCCCCTAGAACTTAGAACTACTTAAACCTAACTAACCTAAGGACATCACACACATCCATGCCCGAGGCAGGATTCGAACCTGCGACCGTGGCGGTCGCGCGGTTCCAGACTGTTGGGCTAGAACCGCTTTTTTTTTATTCACCAAAAACAGTAACAAAAATGGCTACAATGAAATGACATAAATAATGTGACAGATAATTGCAGTCATAAATTACAGCATTCAAAAAATGAGTCTTTAGCAGTAGCACAATTTAGCACCTTCACTGTCACCTTCAACTGGTGGCAGATCAGCATGCACATATTCTTCTTCTGGAGCCTGAGGTTCCTCATCATCATTTCCCAGACCCAAATTAATCATTCAGTAAATCCTTGATGTGTGTTCCTTCCAGGGTAAATTACATGGACAGAAGAGAAGTCTCGAACAGCGACATCGCAAAATATTTCACTGCCTTGTTATTTTTGTCAGTTCCAGCCTTCTAAACGCATCTATAGGGAGTTCAAGATCTTCCTTTATATCAGACACCAGATGTTTCTCGCCATATTCTTGTATCTGCTGTACTACTGATTTATTTTTCATGTGTGACTTGCAGGTGAGGTTAGGGTCGGGAATGTGCCCCAATCCATTCCCTCTCTACTAGGAATCCAGTTCCTAACCTATACCCTTTCGGTTGAAGACAATTCGGAGCATGTTACCATATTTCTTATTGTGATTCTGATATTTGAGTATTTTCTCGAATTCATTTTCCATATACATCTTGTATTCAATATGTTCATCGCTCCCAATATTGTTAAAAACATAACTTGTATATTTGCCCATTAACCAAATCACTGCGTTATTTTTTGCCTGAGGGTAGTAACTTTCCTCTGGTCGGAAGAAAATATTAGTCGGTACATTGTTTGCTGAAGTTCTTGTTATTTGATCAATTTTCTCCCTGGTCCACCTCCAGTTGATAATCCGATCTCCACAAGTGTAACGATGAGGCACACTATCAACGAGGTTGCATTTGCTGCAGAGGTTTGTGTCACTTAAACCGATGGCAAAGAGACGCTCATTAGTCCTGATGATGTTATTGACTACCTTGTACCACGCTGTTCTCACGTCAGACGAAAGAACATTACTACTGATGTTTTTCCAGACCACATTCCATGCTATTCCGGCACATTTGGTTTCTATGTTATTTTTCCTTTCATGTTTCCGCCTTTCAGCTAAAATCGCCTTTTCCGTAACGTTTTTGGAGGTTAAAATCTTTTTCCTGAGATAACTTAGTTCAAGATAATACTCCCTAATGTGTTCCAGCTTAAAACTTATTTTTTGTATATTTATCGGCGGCTCTACACTTTCTGGCCTGACAATATCGTATAGTTTTGCTGTAATGCACCCTGGATCATTACACATTATGCTCCATGTTCGTCTGACATACAATGCCTTCGCTTTAGACTTGATGTCGGTTAGACCCATTCCTCCATTGCTTGGATCCAAAGCTGCTGTCTCGGCCACTCCCGCCGGCTGAGCTCTGCAGTTCGATGAAGTCTATAAAATATATATGCAAATATGTCCATAAGGGCAGTGATATGACTGTATTTGCTGTTCACAATGTTAACTAAAACGATGAAATAACACGGTATCAAATGGGCCGATACATCAGCAGTAATGAAGCAGCTTGGCGTATTTTGGGTTTTCCGATACACGAATGAGACCCTGCTGTTATACATTTGGTCGTGCACCTTGAAAATGGACAGCGTTTTTATTTCATGGAAGAGACTGCTCTACAACGTGCATCAATTGCCCCAAAAACCACATTAACTGAGCTTTCGAACAGGTATTCCCGGTCAATTCGCAAAGACATTAATGTATACTGATGTGCCACGGTATTTCACGTGGAACAAACAGTCAAAACATTGGGAACCACGAAAGCGAGGTGTTCCGGTTGAAGGATTCAACGACATATTTATGGGAAATACATTAGTCCGATTATACACAGTCCATCCAAAGCAACGCGAATGTTTCTTCTTGCGTTTATTGTTGGTTAATGTTCCTGGACCGATGTCCTTCCAATACTTTCGAACAGTCAATGGCATTTTGTACGACACATATCATGATGCGTGTCGCGAATTACATTTTCTGGATGATGACAACCATTGGGATATTACACTTGCAGGTGCAGCATTGAGTTCCTCTCCTCATCAAATTCGCCAATTATTCGCCATATTATTGACGATATGTTTTCCATCTTAAGCTTCTGTCCTCTGGGACAAATATAAGGATTCCATGAGCGACGACATTCTGCATCGCATTCGGATCGCTGATCAAGATCCCAATATCGATTTTTCGCCGGAAATATACAAAGATTGAAGATATTTGCATTCTGATTTCGAATATGCCACTCATTCATTTTGGTATGCCCTCACCTAACCGCCCAGCAACAGACATCTTTAACAGCGAGCTCTCAGCGCGAACAAGCGTTCAATACAGTCTCTTTAACCACTTTCGTTGAAAATAATGAGCAACTACTAATTGATGAACAAAAGAAAGTATCAATTTACCAACTGCAGCAGGACAAAGTGGATCCTTTTTTCTTTTTTTTTCTTTTTTTTTTTGGGCCGCACCAGGTGGCACTGTAAAAACGTTTCTCATCTCACTAATACTTGCGTGCATTCGATCACAAAATCATATAAAATCATATTGCGTCAGCAATTGCTTCGTCAGGTATTGCAGCCACTTTGCTTGATGGTGGACGGACTGCACATTCAGCTCTCAAGATGCCATTGAACATTCACACAAATCCAGATGCAGTGTGCAACATAAAAGAGCATACCGGTACGGCTTAAGGGTTGTAAAAATGCAAAATTATTATCTGGGATGAATGCACTATGGCCCATAAGCATTAACTTGAAGCTCTCGATAGAATGATGAAATATCTAAATAATAACACCAGGCTTTTCGGTGGAGCCTTACTGCTGCTGTGCAGTGATTTTAGACAGACATTGCCGGTCATTCCTCGCGCTACATATGCGGATGAAATTAACGCATGTATACAACAATCTTATCTACGGCGAAATGTCAGTACATTACGTCTTAACACAAATATACGTGTTCAACTGCAAAACGATCCATTGGCACTATCATCCTCCGAGCAATTGCTCAATATTGGAAATGGAACAATACCATTGTATGGAGACACACAATGCATCAAATTGCCAGACAATTTCTGCAACAGGGTACATATGAAAGATGCTTTGATTGAAACCATATTTCCAGATTTACAAGCTAATTATATTAATCATGCGTGATTTCGTGAACGAGCTATTTTAGTCACAAAAAATATCGATGTTGACGCTGTTAACTTGAAAATACAACAGTCATTGCTCGGCAATGAGATGTTGTTCAAATAGACCGACACTGTTACCGATCCTGACGAAGCAGTCAACTATCCTGTTGAACTTTTGAATTCGCTGGATTTACCAGGAAAGTCACCACATAACTTGCGATTAAAAATTGGCTCACCTATCATTTTGTTTCGTAATTTAAATGCATCTAAGCTATGCAACGGTACAAGATTAGTCATAAAAAATTATGGGCAATGGTCTTGAAGCTACAATTTTGAACGGCAAATTTGAAGGTGAAGTTGTTCTCCTGCCACGAATCCCAATGAGCCCTTCAGACTCACCCATTCCATTCAGACGTCTGCAATTTCCAATTCGCTTGGCATTAGCCATGACTATTAATAAGTCACAAGGTCAAACAATGTCGATTTGTGGGATGGGTATAGAAAATCCGGTCTTTTCTCATGGCCAATTATATGTGGCGTGCTCTCGCGTTGGAAAAGCGTCAAGTTTATTCATTTACACTCTTCAGGAATTGACTAAAAATATTGTTCATCAAATCGCATTAAGATAAAATTAAACAAACGTTACTGACTACAACGAATTGTTTTTAGAAAAATTGATGTTATTTCAAAATAAAGAATAATGAAGTGATTATATTATTTGTCTTTCATTTCATACTTTGTTTAATATTATAATCGCTTAAAATATCATGCAGGACAATGTCTGTCGGGTCCTTTAGTTCTATATATAAAGAAAGGTTACGCAATGGATTTCTTATTCAGAAATGACATTTGGTTTTGGCTGTTAGTGGAAAGATCGTGTTAAGCCTCCTGTAAGAAGGAGAAACATCTGCAAGCACATATCATATCGGGATTCGACAGCAGCAGAATCGTGGCCCATCGAGATTGTAGTTCACCATTCCACAATGTGAGCAGCGCCCTTGAGGACAGATATAAACTCAGATAAGTCATGGGATAGCGATATGCACATATACATATGGCGGTAGCAACGCGTACACAAGGTATAAAATGGCAGTGCTTTGGCGGAACTGTCATTTGTGCTCGGGTGATTCATGTGAAAAGGTATCCAATGTGATTATGAGCGCACTTGAAAGTGGAATAGCAGTTGGAGCTAGACGTGTGGGACATTCGATTTCGGAAATCGTTAGGAAATTCAGTATTCGGAGATCCACAGTGTCAAGAGTGACCCGAAAATACTGAATTCAGACGTTAGCTCCAATCACGGACAACGCAGTGGCCGACAGCCCACAGTTAACGACCAGGAGCAGTGACGTTAGCGTGGAGTTGTCAGAGCTAACAGACAAGCAACACTGCGTGAAGTAAGGAAAGCAATGTCTGACTTATGACGATCGTACCCGTTAGGACAGAGTGGCGAAATTTGGCGTTAATGGGATATGGCAGCAGACGACTGACGCGAGTGCCTTTGCTAACAGCACGACATCGTCTTTAGCACCTCTCCTGTGCTCGTGACAACATGTTGGACCACAGTCAACTGAAAAACTGTGGCCTGGTCAGATGAGTCCCGATTTCAGTTGGTAAGTACTGATGGGTCTGTTCGAGTGTGGTGCAGAAAACCTCGAAGCCATGAGGCATTGCGCAAGCTGGTGGTGGCCACATAATGGTATGGGCTGTCTTTGTGTCGAATGTACTGGCTCCTATGCTTCAACGGCACCGACTGAAAGAACCAATCATTGACCGGAAATTGTTATGTTCGGCTACTTGGAGGTCATCTGCAGCCATTCACCGATTTTATGTACCCAAATAACGATGAAATTATCACTGGCCACAATTGTTCACGAATGGTTTGAAAAAACATTCTGGACAATTCGAGTAAACGATATGGTCACCCAGCGAACGTTTATACGGCATAACTGAGAGGTCAGTTCGTGCACAGAATCAAGGCTCGCCAACACTTCCACAATTATGGACGGCTACAGAGACAGGATGGGACAATACAGCTACTGGCCATTAAAACTGCTACACCAAGATGAAATGCAGATGATAAACGGGTATTCATTGGACAAAAATATTATACTACTAGCGGACCCGACAGACATTGTCCTGCATGATATTTTAAGCGATTATGATATCGAACAAAGTATGAAATGAAAGACAAATAATATAATCACTTCATTATTCTTTATTTTGAAATAACATCAATTTTTCTAAAAACAATTCGTTGTAATCAGTAACGTTTGTTTAATTTTATCTTAATGCGATTTGATGAACAATATTTTTAGTCAATTCCTGAGGAGTATAAATGAATAAACTTGACGCTTTTCCAACGCGAGAGCACGCCACATATAATTGGCCATGTGAAAAGACCGGATTTTCTATACTCATCCCACAAATCGACATTGTTTGACCTTGTGACTTATTAATAGTCATGGCTAATGCCAAGCGAATTGGAATTTGCAGACGTCTGAATGGAATGGGTGAGTCTGAAGGGCTCATTGGGATTCGTGGCAGGAGAACAACTTCACCTTCAAATTTGCCGTTCAAAATTGTAGCTTCAAGAACATTGCCCATAATTTTTTTATGACTAATCTTGTACCGTTGCATAGCTTAGATGTATTTAAATTACGAAACAAAATGATAGGTGAGCCAATTTTTAATCGCAAGTTATGTGGTGACATTCCTGGTAAATCCAGCGAATTCAAAAGTTCAACAGGATAGTTGACTGCTTCGTCAGGATCGGTAACAGTGTCGGTCTATTTGAACAACATCTCATTGCCGAGCAATGACTGTTGTATTTTCAAGTTAATAGCGTCAACATCGTTATTTTTTGTGACTAAAATAGCTCGTTCACGAAATCACGCATGATTAATATAATTAGCTTGTAAATCTGGAAATATGGTTTCAATCAAAGCATCTTTCATATGTACCCTGTTGCAGAAATTGTCTGGCAATTTGATGCATTGTGTGTCTCCATACAATGGTATTGTTCCATTTCCAATATTGAGCAATTGCTCGGAGGATGATAGTGCCAATGGATCGTTTTGCAGTTGAACACGTATATTTGTGTTAAGACGTAATGTACTGACATTTCGCCGTAGATAAGATTGTTGTATACATGCGTTAATTTCATCCGCATATGTAGCGCGAGGAATGACCGGCAATGTCTGTCTAAAATCACCGCATAGCAGCAGTAAGGCACCACCGAAAAGCCTGGTGTTATTATTTAGATATTTCATCATTCTATCGAGAGCTTCAAGTTAATGCTTATGGGCCATAGTGCATTCATCCCAGATAATAATTTTGCATTTTTACAACCCTTAAGCCGTACCGGTATGCTCTTTTATGTTGCACACTGCATCTGGATTTGTGTGAATGTTCAATGGCATCTTGAGTGCTGAATGTGCAGTCCGTCCACCATCAAGCAAAGTGGCTGCAATACCTGACGAAGCAATTGCTGACGCAATATGATTTTATATGATTTTGTGATCGAATGCACGCAAGTATTAGTGAGATGAGAACGTTTTTCCAGTGCCACCTGGTGCGTCCAAAAAAAAAAAGAAAAAAAAAGAAAAAAGGATCCACTTTGTTCCGCTGCAGTTGGCAAATTAATTCGATCGTATACATTCTTTTGTTCATCAATGAGTAGTTGCTCATTATTTTCAACGAAAGTGGTTAGAGAGACTGTATTGAACGCTTGTTCGCGCTGAGATCTCGCTGTTAAAGATGTCTGTTGCTGGGCGGTTAGGTGAGGGCATACCAAAATGAATGAATGGCATATTCGAAATCAGAATGCAAATATCTTCAATCTTTGTATATTTCCGGCGAAAAATCGATATTGGGATCTTGATCAACGATCCGAATACGATGCAGAATGTCGTCGCTCATGGAATCCTTATATTTGTCCCAGAGGACAGAAGCTTAAGATGGAAAACATATCGTCAATAATATGGCGAATAATTGGCGAATTTGATGAGGAGAGGAAATCAATGCTGCATCTGCAAGTGTAATATCCCAATGGTTGTCATCGTCCAGCGATCCGAATGCGATGCAGAATCTCGTCGCTCATGGAATCCTTATATTTGTCCCAGAGGACAGAAGCTTAAGATGGAAAACATGTCGTCAATAATATGGCGAATAATTGGCGAATTTGATGAGGAGAGGAAATCAATGCTACATCTGCAAGTGTAATATCCCAATGGTTGTCATCTTCCAGCAAATGTAATTAGCGACACGCATCATGATATGTGTCGTACAAAATGCCATTGACTGTTCGAAAGTATTGGAAGGACGTCGGTCCAGGGACATTAACCAACAATAAACGCCAGAAGAAACATTCGCGTTGCTTTGGATAGACTGTGTATAATCGGACTAATGTATTTCCCATAAATATGTCGTTGAATCCTTCAACCGGAACACCTCGCTTTCGTGGTTCCCAATGTTTTGACTGTTTGTTCCACGTGAAATATCGTGGCACATCAGTATACATTAATGTCTTTGCGAATTGACCGGGAATACCTGTTCGAAAGCTCGGTTAATGTGGTTTTTGGGGCAATTGATGCACGTTGTAGAGCAGTCTCTTCCATGAAATAAAAACGCTGTCCATTTTCAAGGTGCACGGTCAAATGTATAACAGCAGGGTCTCTTTCGTGTATCGGAAAACCCGAAATACTTCATTACTGCTGATGTATTGGCCCATTTGATACCGTGTTATTTCATCGTTTTCGTTAACATTGTGAACAGCAAATACAGCCATATCACTGCCCTTGTGGACATATTTGCATATATATTTTATAGACTTCATCGAACTGCTGAGCTAAGCCGGCCGGAATGGCCGAGCGGTTCTAGGGGCTACAGTCGGGAACCGCGCGACCGCCACGGTCGCAGGTTGGAATCCTGCCTCGGGCATGGATGTGTGTGATGTCCTTAGGTTAGTTAGGTTTAAGTAGTTCTAAGTTCTAGGGGACTGATGACCTCAGAAGTTAAGTCCCATAGTGCTCAGAGCCATTTTTTTTTGCAGAGCTCAATGTTTATGTGTGCTTTGTAGATTTTTCACAGCAATGGAGAATACAGAACCACCCAGTGATTGTCAATGTCAACTGTTGTACCGTTTGACATGCGTAATTGATGTGATTGACCACCATGGTCAGTGTCTCTACGACGATACAATGGATAACCATCGATATTAGTGATTGTATCACTTATAAATTTTTATGGAAAATGTTTCGTACATTTTCCATTGTCCATGAACTGCGCCGTCATGTTTATAGCACCGAATGGACCATGGATCATGTTAGCGGTAACACTCTCATACAGTTCTTGATCGATATTCCGATCCGGAATTTCTGCTGAGATAATTTTATCAATTTCTTCAGACTGTATTTTGTCGACCAACCAAATCAAAATATGAACATGTGGCAAACATCGTTTTTGTCATTCAACAGAATACAGCCAGCAACGTGTTTTGCCAAATACAGAGGAGTACATAATCAAGTTCGTCAACGATTTTAACTTTTGTCTGAGGACACGTGCGGTGATATTATGCCGATCTATTGCAATTTGACCTGGAAATAACACAATTTTAATTTCATCCCATTTTTCATTACACGTAAATGTAATGAACAAAGCTGGCTGTGCGTACGCGCCCACTAAAGTCATGGCGTCTTGAATATATTGTTGCTCATGACGTGGGCTACCAATATATGATGATGGAAGAACATATGAAGTACCGATGTCGTTGATATTAGTTATTCCATCTGCGTTACCAACAACAGCTTCACGCAAATGAATGTATTCCTCAGCTCGAAGTTTCGCTTGATTACACCTGATGTATTGTAATGGCTCGCTTTCAATTTTCACATACATACCAACGATATATTGATGAAACAGCTGGCGGCATCGGAGAGTATTGTTGTCTTCATTGGCACGAATCATCAAACGATATGCGTAGAAGTTCAACGCGCTCACAGTTTTGCTGGTTTCTGCACCTGCAAAGTAAAAATATAATTAAGACAAAAAGAAATTAATCGTACATAAAAATAAAATATTAGGTAATGACATGTGTAGATTGTACCTGTTGCTGGATTTCTTTGTTTGATATTTAAATGATGTCCTTCTCCTTCCCAAAATGTCAATGGATACTGCAAAGCGTCGTAAGAGCGATGACTGTCTTCAATCGTATGCACTGTGTTATCTCTGCGTTGGATTCTTATATCTCGACGTTCAAATGCGTCGCCAACCACAACAACTGCAACTTCATTAATGGTCGGTGTATTATATTGGCCCGCGTGCTGCCCAGATGGTACTTTGTCTGCTTTGATGACGATCGTATAGTTGTCGTTTTGCAGTCTGTTTGAAACGGTGTTGAACAACTGGACCAACTGGTTGTGATTCTGTAAAAACGGTTCTAAAATACCCACAATTTCTCGCTCCGCCAACTGCTCCATACGGTTGTACTGGCGTCGTGCGTTTATTTGCTGCTCCTCATCACCCATGAAGTAGATCTGCAGAAATTTTGAATCGGTATCAGGCATCGGCATTAAAGAACCCATTTGATGATACACTTGGCCCTGAATCATACGTTGATTGAAAATTGCGACCATCCTCATTCTGAACGATTTTTGTTGCTCCAAATGATGTCATTTGAAAGCACTAATTGAATTAGCGAATTTTACGCAAGAACAATTTAGATTGAGATCCAACTACAGCCAACAGCGTTTTCAGTGGTTCTAGAGGCGAATTCAGTGGTGGCAATACAACCTTTCCAGGCGCTCAGCACAAACCGGCCGATTCACCTTTGTATTTGAGTGCATGACAGTGTTGACATTGTTTGTTCATAGCACCGATTGCAATTTGTGAATGTGACGAATAGTCGATGTCCGACTCATATTCAAACGCAAGGCAAAGAAGTGATGCACGTGTCAGTGCGTGATACACTTGCAAACGTTATTGTTCACCTGTTCTGAATGTGTCGGTGACTCGCTGACGGGCCAGTCTTTCTCTCAATGCATTAGCTCGAAGGCGTTCGTTGCGTTGCTCTTGACTTTCATTAGCACGTCTGATTGCAGCCTGGTTTCTTAAATTTTCATAATCCATCAATTGATCTTCTGCCGATCTATTTAACCGACGGTTCAGGACTAATTGTGAATTCCGAGTCCGTCGACCAATATTTCCTCCTCGCCCACGAAGCCATGGCATTGTTTTATGTACGTAACTTATATGTGAATATAATACACTTAGTATTCACTGAAATGCGACACCTGTTATATCAAACGACACCGTACAAAAAATTAAAATGCCAAAATAACGACGCGCACATAATATAATACACTCAAATTAAATAGTCGAAAAATAAACGAAATCCTGTGCACGTAACTTATATCTGAATATAATACGCTCAATATTGCACACAAAAATGCAACGCTACCTACTGTGCTGATTTAAGAATGTTAATTTTCCAGGCCCCCACTTGAATGCATACACAAAAACTCATTCAAGTCGATCCAGCCGTTTAGTTGCAGTATAGATAAATAACCTAGATACCGATTGCAGCGCCATCTGCCGAGCTGATTTGTGAATCTAAACCATCCAGGGCGCCACCCAAATGCATACAAAAAAATTCCTTCCAATCGGGCCAGTTGTTTAGGAGGTGTTCAGTGACACACCCACGTCCAGTAGAATTATATATATGAAGATAACTGACATATGATTACATTTTCACGCAATTTGGGTGCATAGATCCTGAGAAATCAGTTCCCAGAACAACCACCTCTGGCCGTAATAACGGCCCACGCCTGGGCTTTGAGTCAAAGAGAGCTTGGATAGTGTGTACAGGTACAGTTGCACATGCAGCTTCAACACGATACCACAGGTCATCAAGAGAAGTGGCTGGCGTATTATGACGAGCCAGTTACTCGGCCACCATTGACCAGACGTTTTCAATTGGTGAGAGATCTGGAGAATGTGCTGGACAGGGCAGTAGTCGAACATTTTCTGTATCCAGAAAGGCCCGTACAGGACCTGCAACATGCGGTCGTGCATTATCCTGCTGAAATGTAGGGTTTCGCAGGGATCGAATGAAGGGTAGAGCCATGGGTCGTAACACATTTGAAATGTAACGTCCACTGTTCAAAGTGCCGTCAGTGCGAACAAGAGGTAACCGAAACGAGTAACCAATGGCACCCCATACCATCACGCCGGATGATACGCCAGCACGGCAATGACGAATACTCACTTCCAATGTGCGTTCACCACAATGTCGCCAAATACAGATGCGACCATCATGATGCTGTAAACAGAACCTGGATTCATCCCAAGAAAATGACGTTTTGCCATTCGTGCACCCAGGTTTGTCGTTGAGTACACCATCGCAGCGCTCCTGTCTGTGATGCAGCGTCAAGGGTAACCGCAGCCATGGTCCCAAGCTGATAATCCATGCTGCTGCAAACATCGTCGAACTGTTCGTGCAGATGGTTGTTGTCTTGCAAACGTCCCCATCTGTTGACTCAGGGATGGAGACCTGGCTGCACGATCCGTTACAGCCATGCGGTGAAGATGCCTGCCGTCTCGACTGCTAGTGGTACGAGGCCGATGGGATCCAGCACGGCGTTCCGTATTACCCTCCTGAACCCACCGATTCCATATTCTTCTAACAGTCATTGGATCTCGACCAACGCGAGCAGCAATGTCGCGATAAGATAAACCGCAATCGCGATAGGCTACAATTCGATCTTTATCAAAGGCGGAAACGTGATGGTACGCATTTCTCCTCCCTACACGAGGCATCACAACAACGTTTCACCAGGCAACGCCGGTCAACTGCTGTTTGTGTATGAGAAATCGGTTGGAAACTTTCCTCATGTCAGCACGTTGTAGGTGTCGCCACCGTCGCCAACCTTGTGTGAATGCTCTGGAAAGCTTATCATTTGAATATCACAGCATCTTCTTCCTTTCGCTTAAAGTTCGCGTCTGTAGCACGTCATCTTCGTGGTGTAGCAATTTTAATGGCCAGTAGTGTACATATGGCGGTAGCAACGCGTACACAAGATATAAAATGGCAGTGCTTTGGCGGAGCTGTCATTTGTGCTCCGGTGATTCATGGTTAAAGGTATCCAATGTGATCATGAGCGAACTTGAAAGTGGAATAGCAGTTGGAACTAGACGTGTGGGATATTCGATTTCGGAAATCGCTAGGAAATTCAGTATTCGGAGATCCACAGTGTCAAGAGTGACCCGAAAATACTGAATTCAGACATTAGCTCTAATCACAGACAACGCAGTGGCCGACAGCCTACAGTTAACGACCAGGAGCAGTGACGTTAGCGTGGAGTTGTCAGAGCTAACAGACAAGCAACACTGCGTGAAGTAATGGCGGAAATCAATGTCTGGCTTACGACGATCGTATCCGTTAGGACAGAGTGGCGAAATTTGGCTTTTGGGATATGGCAGCAGACGACTGACGCGAGTGCCTTTGCTAACAGCACGACATCGTCTTTAGCACCTCTCCTGTGCTCGTGACAACATGTTGGACCACAGTCGACTGAAAAACTGTGGCCTGGTCAGGTGAGTCCCGATTTCAGTTGGTAAGTACTGATGGGTCTGTTCGAGTGTGGCGCAGAAAACCTCGAAGCCATGAGGCATTGCGAAAGCTGGTGGTGGCCACATAATGCTGTGGGCTGTTTTTGTGTCGAATGTACTGGCTCCTATGCTTCAACGGCACCGACTGAAACAAACCAATCATTGACCGGAAATGGTTACGTTCGGCTACTTGGAGGTCATCTGCAGCCATTCGCCGATTTTATGTACCCAAATAACGATGAAATTATCACTGGCCACAATTGTTCACGAATGGTTTGAAAAACATTCTGGACAATTCGAGTAAACGATATGGTCACCCATCGAACATTTATAGGACATAGCTGAGAGGTCTGTTCGTGCACAAAATCAAGCACCGCCACTACCTTCGCAATTATGGACGGCTACAGAGGCAGGAAGGCTCAATACTTGTGCAGCGGACTTCCAACGACTTGTTAAGCCCATGCCACGTCGAGTTGCCGCATTACGCCGGGAAAAAGGAGATCCGGCACGATATCAGGAGGCATCACATGACTTCTGTCACCTTAGTGTGTGTGTCAGCCGAGCTCTATTCGTTTCGACGTCCGGCAGGGTTACAGCCTGTGCTGCTGCCAGAGATGGGCGCTCAGTGTACTGAATTTCGCACTCATTATACCCTCAAATCATTTACAAATTTATTAATGTATTCTTCCCTAAGTAAAATTTCGTTATTTGCCCTGCTACTTTAATGACGAGACTGTATTTCTAGAAAACTGCATTTTTAACATGAAAACCGGAAGTTCACTACCTGACTGAGAACTTTTCGCCATTTTCACAGTTTTACAAACAAAAATAAGACGGACTTTTGTTCATTAATTGAAATCTTTGGGCGTTGGGCTGTTGGTTCAAATGGCTCTGAGCACTATGGGACTTAACAAAAAAAAAAAAAATGGTGCAAATGGCTCTGAGCACTATGGGACTTAACATCTGAGGTCATCAGTCCCCTAGAACTAAAAACTACTTAAACCTAACTAACCTAAGGACATCACACATCCATGCCCGAGGCAGGATTCGAACCTGCGACCGTAGCGGTCGCGCGGCTTCAGACTGAAGCGCCTAGAACCGCTCGGCCACACTGGCCGGCCGTTGGGCTGATTGAAAAATGATGCTCGCTTCCAGTGTGAATGATTTTCCAGGCGCATACGCAGAGAGAAGCTCGTGGATGTCTGGTTCCTGGTAGATGGTAAACTCAACCTCAGCCTTTGTACTCATAGACGCAAGAATTCTCTGTTTACTGGGGCCGATGTGGGTGTAGCGTATCGCATGTCATTGCGTCCCGCCTGCCCACAACACACACTGGCTTTGTGAAACTGATATGATACCGAGTTAGCCACTCTATCGCGTTGCGCCTGACCGAGAAAAAAACTCGCATATATACATGGACGCCTGATTTTTGAGTTATGTATAAGAAGCAGTCAGATGAAAACGAGACAGATGGAATAAAAGTAAGTAAACTGTTTATTATTTCAAAAGTTATCCCATAAGTGTTAATACATCTATATTGCTGTGAGAAAAGACGGTCATTGCCTTCATCGAAAAGTGCAATTACCTACGTAACCATGATGGTACCGAAGCATGCACCTCTTCGTCTGAAGCAAATCGAGGGAAAGGAACGTCTTTCTTCAGGTCACAGGTTCGTTTGACTCAAGGCAGAGCGTCATGAAAATGCTGGAAAACCTGTAACAGTAGGCACTTGATGACAGTCATCAACTGTCGTGCGAAAGCCTACTATAATAAAGTCGTGTTGTATGTATGATTCATTTACAATTGATCTAGGAAAACGGGTGTATAAAGACAGATGTTAAAACTGAATGAAGAGTCCAATAGTCTACCGGAGCCATATTTACGTGGGTTGTTTTTTAAGTAAGGGCCGTTCGCGCGAATAGTCCCGTAGTTCGCGCGGACGCCGCAACAAGCCACCGCGCCACTTGCCGGCATCCTTCCCGTTCACACTGATGCAAGTTGTAGCTCTGTAGCTGACGTGTACACATCGCTGTGCTACTTTATAATGTTTACGATTATTGAATCGCCTGCCGCGTGTGAGATACGGTCAGTGATACGTTTTTTGACCGCGAGAAGCCTATCAGCTGCAGAAATTCATCGTCAGTTAACAGAAGTTTATGGCTTGAATGCAATGAGTGAAGGTAAAGTGCGTCAATGGGTTAGAGAGTTTAAAAATGGCCGTCAAAACGTCCATGACGAAGAACGCTCAGGCCGGCCCTCTGTGATCACTGATGATTTGGCAGCTGCAGTCGAAACGAACATTCGTGAGGACAGAAGATTCACAATTACCACTCTTTCTTTGGAATTTCCACAAGTTTCAAGATCGGTTTTGTACAAAATTGTGTCTGAAAACCTAAACTTTAAGAAACTGTGTTCTCGGTGGGTACCCAGACTCCTCACAGAGGACCACAAAGGGAAGAGATATGCTACTTCATTGGACTTTTTGATTCGTTACGAGGAAGAAGGGGATGACATGTTGAGTCAAATTGTCACTGGAGATGAAACATGGGTATCCCATATCACTCCCGAAAGCAAGCGACAATCGATGGAATAGCGACACACAACCTCACCCGTCAAGGTCAAAGACAAACAGACGCTGTCAAAGCGCTAGATTATGGCAACTGTGTTCTGGGACCGGCGCGGTGTTTTGCTAGTGGACTTCATCCACGAGGAACGACAATCAACTCAGATGCCTACTGTGCAACTCTAAAGAAGCTCCGCAGAGCAATTCAAAACAAAAGGCACGGCATGCTGACAAAAGGAGTTTTGCTCCTGCACGATAACGCTAGGCCTCACACCTCTCAAAAGACTCGGGATTTGATTGATTCTTTTGGCTGGGAAGTTTTGGACCATGCACCATACAGCCCCGAACTTGCTCCTAGCGATTTTCACCTTTTCCGGTACCTGAAACACCATCTTGGCGGGCAGCGCTTCAATGACGACGATGAAGTGAAAGCGGCTGTGAACTCCTGGCTGTCGGAGCAGGCGGCCGAATTCTTTGAAGAGGGAATTAAAAACTTAGTTGTACGGTATGACAAGTGCTTAAATAAACAAGGCAACTATGTAGAAAAATAGGTAAAAGTGTATAGAATCAGAAAATAAAAGTTTTTTTTACAAAAGTATTTGTATCTTTTTTTAAAATAAAAGCGGCCCTTACTTAAAAAACAACCCTCGTATTTAAATCGATTAGAAGCCCTCGCAACCGATTTAGAAACTCTTAAGTTGTTTTTCTGATGTATATCTGTACAGAAAATTTTATAAATTAATGATTTCATAATGGGGAAAGGAAGTTATCTGAGATATCTTAAAGTACTGAGAGAACAGATTTAAACAAGGAAGAAAATATTACGCATCTAGTTAGGAAACTAGGTGTGGATCACACTCATCCCACAAAGAATGGGCCAATACGTAATTAATAAATAGGATCTGTAATTTCGTACCAAAAGAAGGTTACTTAAAAATGCTATGTAATATGATAGAGGCAGTTGTTACAAAATGGCGCAGGGTAACAGTTGGTGTGGCCAGTAAAAATTCTCAGCCCTCCTCAGTTGATAAAAACTATTGTTAATGATGAATGTCGAGTCTAGAAAAACGAAGGAATAGCACTGGGAATCAGAAACTGACCCTCGATTTAAAAACAGCGAAGCAATAACTAAAATGTAAAAGAGAAGGGGACAGTCGCCATGTAACGCCAAAAAACGGACTGACCTGTTTTAAAATCACGAACTGTCATCAGTTTACAGGTTAAAATATGTTTGAGCCGTGTGCAGCTCGTGCTCATACCGTTTATTGCTTGTCATCTTGTGTTTACGGTACTGCTGCCTCGTTTCTTATTCGATTTACTGGCGCCACTAAGTTGCTGGCTTGCCTGCCCGTGAGTGGCAGCAGCAGCAGCGCTTATCGATAAGAGCACTGTCGCATTATCCTTGGAGCTGCCGCTAGTATCTCCGGGTCATCGTGTGTTAGTAGTTGAGTCAGGATGGAGCAGCAGTGGGGTCCGGACAGCCATGACTCGCCCGATCGTTGCCGACACACACAACTTGAGTGGGGACGACCTTGGTTGGTCGTTCGGTTGTTTGTCTCATCGGACGACGTGTATTTGGTCGCCGACCACTTCTGGGTTCTCTGTGTGTGTCGACTTGTGATTTATCCTTGTTGTTCCTCAGTGACTGGTTTTAGCATTGTTTGAGCTGTTCGTGGAAGTGTTTACGCAGAACCATGTATAGCTTGTGCGTATTGACTGAGCAGCTATTATAATGCTGTCTGCCTGCTGAATGTGGCAGTCGTTCGCTTGGGAGACCAGCGAGGAAGTCTCCGCAGCGCGAGGTCAGGCCAGGGCCGCTGGCGGCGTGCACGCGCGGTCAGATTTGTGAGGCGCTAGCTGCGAGAACTACAAAGTCCGTCGCACACCGAACCTGGACAATAAAGTTGAGCGATCGAATAACTTGAAACCTCAACTGCTGTGACATCTCTTCGTTCGTTGCCGGTTGTTGCTTCCTGGGTCCTTCCCGTAAGCAGCAACGTATGGTGTGTTGGCGAAATTTTGCAGCCGTTACTTATTAGTGAAGTGCACCAGCGGTATTTTCTGCCTTGTGGCCATTACCGTTCCAGTTGCCTGCCTTGGTCGTTAGCATAGTTTTTCGGCAGTGTGTTATTCCTCACCATGTTGATGTTGTCCGGCACGGCCTGTAGTTCGACAGCCTTGGTGTTGTTCATATTTTGAGTGGTTATTGTGCCTTGACTGTATTTAGATGCCAATTTTCAAGAAGTAGTGCTGCTGGTATCTTCGTCCTCGCTGATATTTTCTGTTGTCGTGCCATCGGTCGGGCGGAAGGGAATTGATTATGTTGGTTGTTGGTCCTTCAGCCGTCCCTGGGTGGGGTTGCCATCCGATTATTTACGCTTACTCTTGGCTGCCTGTCTCACCTAAACTTATGTTAGAGTTACCTCCTCAGGCTGACTTTTGGAACACTTCTGAGTACCAGTGTTCTGTTGTTTTTAGATTGTGATATTCTTTTAGTCTCAAGTACTGTGAAAGGTCTTCAGCCGTCTATTAATTTAGTTTGTTTCAATTTTAAAATAAGGCCTTCAGCCGACTTAAATTAAGGTTTCAAGATTGATGTGTTTAAAACCTATTTTTTTTAAAAAAGGAGATTTCGCTTTATTTGAAATCCTTATTATCCAGGCCTTAATCCTTGAATTGTTCTATGTTCAGTTTGTGGCCTTCAGCTGAACCTTTGCGTGAAATAATTTAAGATAAGGCCTTCAGCCACCTTCAATTAAAATTGAAAATTCACTTGCTTGAAACTTCTTAAAGTTTTCTTCTTTATCTGAAATTCCTGTTATCCAGGCCTTAAGCCTTGCATTGTCTATGTTCAGTATGTGGCCTTCAGCCAAACTTTTACGTGAAATATTTTAAGATAAGGCCTTCAGCTGTCTCAAATTAAAATTTGAAAATTCACTTGTTTAAAACCTTTTAAAATTTTCTTCTTTATCCGAAATTCTTGTTATCCAGGTCTTGAGCCCTTAGTTATTCTGTGTCCAGTGTGTGGCCTTCAGCCGCGTATTTACGTAATTTTTTTTTAATAAGGCCTCAGATGCGTGTATTCCCTAAAGCGATTGTAATAACTTGTGTTTGGGCTTTCAGCTGTATTGTTTTGAATCCTTTTGATGGCATGTGTGATTAAATGTTTTCAGGAAAATAAAGTTTGTGTGTTTTGTCCAACTGACAGTAGCTCATTTTAGCCCCTTTCCACAACCATAACCTGATCCGCTCTGTCCTGCAAAATACCAGATTTCAATGTTCCTGTTGGCCTATGTCAGGCAACAGACAGCGCCCCGCGTAAATGTGAACTGGGAAAGTATTGTGTTCTGGAGTGATTGAAGAATAAAATAAAGTTAGTGACGAACCTGTGAATTTGAATACACTGGAAAATTATTTTTAACGTTTTTTTGGAGTCATGAATGATCCAAAGGAAGAAACTTTCGCTGACGGTCAAACTTACCGAAAGCCAACACGCTTATGCGTGTTTGTTGTTGTTGTTGTGGTCTTCAGTCCTGAGACTGGTTTGATGCAGCTCTCCATGCTACTCTATCCTGTGCAAGCTTCTTCATCTCCCAGTACCTACTGCAACCTATTGCAGTGTGTGATCATTGATGCCCCCTAAAACATGTTAAAAATAATTTTCCAGTGTATTTAAATACACGAATATTATTGGCTTTCAGCACTGACTTTATTTTATTCTTCAGTCACTCCAGGACACAATACTTTCCTGTATCACATTTACGAGGTGCATCGTCTGTTGCCTGACATAGGCCGACACGAACATATTTTAATCTGTAAGCTGATGACAATTCGTGATTTTAAAACAGGTCAGTCCAGTTTTTGGCAGTGGCCTTTTTCACTTTAGTTATTGCTTCGCAGTTTTTAAATCAAGGATCAATATCTGATTCCTAGCTCTATTCCTTCGTTTATTTATACTGGACATTTATAATTGACGATAGTTTTTTTTTTCAATTGAGGAGGGCTGATAACTTTTCCTTGTCACGCTGTTACTCTGCGGCATTCTGTAATAACTGCCTATATCATAGGACACAGAATTTTTAAGTAACCTTTAAGTTAAAACGTGTACGGCACAGCATGTCTGACGATTATGGTGAAACGTCCGAGGAAACTGCGACAAGGGGTTCTGCTGCTTCATGATAACGTCATGTCCCGTATCGCAAATATCGTAACGTAGAAGTTACGTCAACTGAAGTGGGAAACACTCGAGCACACACCGTATAGTCCCCCAAGCGATTAGCACGCCTTCGGACTGTAAAAAAGGCCTTTAAGGGTCGACGATTTCTGTCTGACGAGGGTCAGCAGCAGGCAGTTAGAAACTTCTTGCAGCAGGACACCGTGTTTTATCAAACGGATATCTTCAACCTGGTGAGTCGGTGGGATGATTGCCTCAATGCTCACAGCGATTTTGCCTGATTGGTATACCAATTCTGGACTGTACGGCCTTCGAATGGAAACATTTTGATCGGCCCGTACAGATGTGGATGTGGAGTGAGTAATGAAAAGAGTGCAGTGTTCTTTGAGAGCTGACCAAATATTATAAAAGAAGAACCGATATTAGGAAGGAATTGGAAATATTTGGTATTTATGAGATATGACCATGTCATTTGCGATGCGTAAGGACGTGAATGGGCACGTCATGCTCTACCGTCCTTCGGATGAAAATCCAATAACTCGAGAACAAAATGAGATAGTCTTCTGCTCTCAATTTTAAATAAAATTTCGATATCTTATCCGCCTTTCATTCACTGCAATGTGTGAGCTAAGATGAACTATACGCAAAGTTTACACAATGCGTTCTAACCTCTGCAAAATCTTCTAGATTTCTTGCAATGTTTTACTTAATTTGATGTAAGACAGTAACTATGGCATATAACAAAAGAAATTAAATCTTTTATCAAGCGAAGATATCAGACTGTTAGATGTGCAAAAATCAAATTTTTCCACCTAATAGTTTCCTTAAAAACGGATGGTTTAATTATTCTCGAATCAGAAACATTTAGATTTACAGTAACCATACACATCAAAACACATTGCCTCAGTGCTCACAGCAATTTTGTTTAATTGATATTTATCGATTCTCGATTGTACGGCCTTTGAATGGAAACATTTTGATCGGCCCTTACAGATTAAATTACATGTGCCCAGTACTTTGCAACCTCCAAGGCGCTTGGAGTGGCTTGCAGGAGATCATTCTTCGTGCAGGATATACGGCACAAAGGGTTCAAATGATTCAAATGGCTCTGAGCACTATGGGACTTAACATTTGAGGTCATCAGTCCCTTGGAACTTAGAACTACTTAAACCTAACTAACCTAAGGACATCACACACATCCATGCCCGAGGCAGGATTCGAACCTGCGACCGCAGCGGTCACGCGGTTCCAGACTGAACGGCTCAAAGGGTACCGAAGCATGTGGCTTGTGGTTTGTCTTTGTCCACAATCACAGGACGTGTCTCCTGTTATGAAGCCACATATCTTCAGGTTGTCTCTGGATCGTCCAACTCCTGATCGTAATCCGTTTAAAGATTTCCACACCAGCCAGCTTTCAATGTGTCCAGGTGGTAGTTTCTCAGCTTCTGGCATCCATCCGCGCAGGTGAGGCGTCGACTTCTTCCATAATCCAGCCTTGCCTTCTTTGGTGAAACGGTGAGCATCTCGGATGTCCTCAGGAAGCTCTTTCGCGAGCTCAGCCGTTGCTGTGGTGGATTATCTCCGTGCAGTGGATGGGCGTTACTCTGTTCCACTTTCAGTCTCTCCTTGTTGGCAGCCACTGCTCCGCATACCCATGGTGCCGCTAATCCAGCCAGGTAGTAGAGTTTATGTGTTGGGGTAGGTCTTAAGCAACCTGTGATCAACCTCCAGGTTTTGTTGAGAGCAGTGGCTACTTGTCTGGCATGAGATGACTTGCACCAGACTGGTAAAGCATATTCGGCAGTAGGAAAGCACAGTGCCATTGCAGAAGAGCGAATAGTTAGTGGATGTGAGTCCCATTGTGTCTCCACTAGTTTGCGAATAGTTTCGAGTGGAGATTTTCATTTTGGATGATAAATATTTCATACCAGCCGGAACGCTGTCTCTCAACACAGGTTCCAGGATTTGGCGAGCAGTATAGCCATCACAAGCGCCTCAGCACGGAATGCAAGGAGCACACCTCTAGCAGCATCTGGGATTCTGGGAGGTGAGCCTGCCTCTAGTCGAATAAGCCCTGCGGATGAACGACGAAAGCTGGTGAGTGGGCCAGTGTGTATGTGGTTTTAGGCGGTTTTCCGCATCCAACGAGATAAATACCGGGCAGCGTCAGATACACATTACTTAAACATCAAGAATACGTTCTCACAGTTGAACTTGAGATTTAGTGTACCCACAGACAAATGGGGTACACGGAATCCGTTATTGGGGGAGTAGTAGCGTCAGGTAGGGCATCTGACAATCGACTGTCACTAACATTGTCAAATCCGTATGACGATTCCGAACCTGTAGAGAAACAGGAACAGACAAGGAAGAAGAAGACCGTGGTTCGCAGTCACCTGGGGTTCGCCCTAGAACTGGCTGGATAAGTGAGTTCAGAAGTCGGAGGAAGACCACGACGTATCGATCCCTATGGGACTATGCCTGGTGAAGCACTCTGGTACTGAATCTAACCTTTGGATTGATATCAGCTTACCTTTATAGAACCCAGTAGTTTGCCCGGACTGCAAGTGTTCACCAGAGAAAAATTGGCTCTGAGCACTATGGGACTTAACATCTGAGGTCATCAGTCCCCTAGAACTTAGAACTACTTAAACCTAACTAACCTAAGGACATCACACAACACCCAGTCATCACGAGGCAGAGAAAATCCCTGACCCCGCCGGGAATCGAACCCGGGAACCCGGGTGTGGGAAGCGAGAACGCTACCGCACGACACCAGAGAAAAAGGTAATGCTATGTGTGCCTCAGCGAAGTGTATCAGTACTGCTCCTCTTCTCCATGTATACAAACCATCATTGTGACTGAGTGGGCAGTTGTCTGAGACTGGTTGCTGATGATCCTGTTATGTATGGGAAAGTATTATAGACGTCATAGTCGTATACAGGATGACTTAAACGGAGGAGCAGGAGAAACTTTTCTGTGACGATTAAACATAGTATTACTGGCATGCTACTTGACCCAGTCATTTCGATTAAATATCTAGGTGTATCGTTGTGAAACGCCTTGAAGTGAAACGAGCACATAAGTTAAGTCATAGGGGCGGAGAATAGTCGACTATGGTATATTGGGAAATCTCTGAGAAAGTGGAGATCACAGCAATGTGGTAAGCTGACTGGCCCTATATTCAGGAGGATCGAGATTGAATACTTCATCCGTCCATCCTCATTTAAGTTTTTCGTGGCAAATGCTGGGGTGGTTCCTACTATAACTCTAAGGCCGATTACCTGTTCCATACGTGTCAAACTAGACCTGTAAGTACACTATCCGATCGAAAGTATCCAAACACCCCTTTTAATGCGGACCCGCCAGTATAAAAGGATGCGGGGAGTAACAGCAGAATGGATCGGTCAGGAAAGCTCAGTGACTTCGAACGTGGTCTAGTTATTAGACGTCAGCTCAGTGAAAAATCCATCAGGGGCTTTGCAACACTTGTAAAGCTGCCTGAGCCGACTGTTGTCGATGTGATTTTAAAGTGGAAACGCAAAGGAACAACCACAAAGACCAGGCAGACCTCATATACTGATGAACAGGGACCGTCGAACATTGCAGACGGTGTTGTAAAACAACACATGAAGTCATCGGAAGGAAACACTAGTGTGCTCCAAAGTGCTACCAGCAGCCAAGCTAGTACAATGACTGTGCGTAGGGAGTTACACTACTGGCCATTAAAATTGCTACACCAAGAAGAAATGCAGATGATAAACGGGTATTCATTGGACAAATATATTATACTAGAACTGACATGTGATTACATTTTCACGCAATTTGGGTGCATAGATCCTGAGAAATCAGTACCCACAACAACCACCTCTGGCCGTAGTAACGGCCTTGATACGCCTGGGCACTGAGTCAGATAGAGCTTGGATGGCGTGTACAGGTACTGTTGCCCATGCAGCTTCAACACGATACCACATTTCATCAAGAGTAGTGACTGGCGTATTGTAACGAGCCAGTTGCTCGCCCACCACTGACCAGACGTTTTCAATAGATGAGAGACCTGGAGAATGTGCTGGCCAGGGAAACAGTCGAACATTTTCCGTATCCAGAAAAGCCCGTACAGGACCTGCGACATGCGGTCGTGCATTATCCTACTGAAATGTAGTGTTTCGCAGGGATCGAATGAGGGGTACAGCCACGGGTCGTAACACATCTAAAACGTAACGTCCACTGTTCAAAGCGCCGTCAATGCGAACAAGAGGTGACCGAGACGTGTAACCAATGGCATCCCATGCCATCACGCCGGGTGATACGCCAGTATGGTGATGACGAATATGCGCTTCCAATGTGCGTTTACCGCGATATCGCCAAACAGGGATGTGACCATCATGATGCTGTAAACAGAACCTGGATTCATCCGAAAAAATGACGTTTTGCCATTCGTGCAGCCAGGTTCGTCGTTGAGTAAACCATCGCAGGTGCTTCTGTCTGTGATGCAGCGTCAAGGGTAACCGGAGCCATGGTCTCCGCGCTGATAGTCCATGGTGCTGCAAACGTCGTCGAACTGTTCGTGCAGATGGTTGTTGTCTTGCAAACGTCCTCATCTGTTGACTCAGAGATCAAGGCGTGGCTGCACGATCCGTTACAGTCATGCGGATAAGATGCCTGTCATCTCGACTGCTCGTGATACGAAGCCGTTGGGATCCAGCACGGCGTTCCGTATTACCCTCCAAAACCCACCGATTCCATGTTCTGCTAACAGTCATTGGATCTCGACCAACGCGAGCAGCAATGTCGCGATACGATAAACCGCAATCGTGATAGGCTACAATCCGACCTTTATCAAAGTCGGAAACGTGTTGGTACGCATTTCTCCTCCTTACACGAGGCATCACAACAACGTTTCAGCAAGTAACGCCGGTCAACTGCTGTTTGTGTATGAGGAATCAGTTGGAAGCTTTTCTCATGTCAGCACGTTGTAGGTGTCGCCACCGGCGCCAACCTTGTGTGAATGCTCTGAAAAGCTGATCATTTGCAAATCGCAGCATCTTCTTCCTGTCGGTTAAATTTCGCGTCTGTAGCACGTCATCTTCGTGGTGTAGCAATTTTAATGGCCAGTAGTGTAAAATGAGTGAGGAACAATGGTCGATCAGCTCCCCACAAGTCACACAATTCTGTAGTCAGAGCTAAGCGACGACTGAGTTGCCGGCCGGAGTGGCCGAGCGGTTCTAGGCGCTACAGTCTGGAACCGCGCTACCGCTACGGTCGCAGGTTCGAATCCTGCCTCGGGCATGGATGTGTGTGATGTCCTTAGGTTAGTTAGGTTTAAGTAGTTCTAAGTTCTAGGGGACTGATGACCTCAGAAGTTAAGTCCCATAGTGCTCAGAGGTATTTGAACCATTTGACGATTGAGTTGGTGTAAAAAGCGTCGCCACTGGACAGTTAGTGACTGGAAACGAGTGACTCGGAGTGGTAAATCACGCTATATCCTGTGGCAATCCTATGGAAGGGTTTGAGTTTGACGAATGCCTGTAAAACGTTACCTGCCATAATCTGTAGTGCCAACAGTGGAGTACGCAGCAGGTAGTGTTACGGTAAGGGGGTGTTTTTCGTAGTTAGGGTGTGACCCCCTATTGCATTTAAGAAAACGCAATGCAGTAGGATATGAACACAGTTTATAGCGGTGTGTAGTATTTGTAATAGAGGAAATGTTTGGAGACGATGACTTCTTTTTATCGGCATGACAATGTAACCAGTGATAAAGCACTTTCATTGAGACAATGATGTGTGGCAAATAAAACTCCTGAAATGAGTTGACCTGCCCGTACTCCGGACCTGATCCGAAAGGAACACCATTGGAATGAGTTACGACGTCGACTTCACTCGAGACGAGACTTCAGCGTTCAACATCACTACCTTCTCTGGTTCCGGCTGTTGAGGAAGAATAGGCTACCATTGCTCCATAGACATTCAGAACCATCGTTGAAAATGTGCCAGTAAAACTGAAGCCGCCATAAAGGTGAAGGATGGACACACGCTATATTAATGTCCACTAACAGATGTTCGGATACTTTTGTTCATATAGTGTATGTAAATGTCAGTATATATGAACAATGTTATTTTTGTTGTTCTTAAATTGTAATATGACAACATGTCCAATATCTTTGTAAAAGTTATCTATAGACGGATAACACTACTACCACCACCACTACTACTACTACTACTACTACTACTAGAACGCTTGTACTGTTCTTCAGTACAGCTCCCGTGTATATAACACTACGGGTGGGATTAAAGGAAGACATCAAAGCAATTCAGAGGCATGCTGCTACTGGCTGGTTCAATCAATATGAGACTGTTACGGAAAAGTTCATGAGCTTAGACAGGAATCGATGGAGGGAAGAAGACAAGTTTATCGCGAAATATTGGCTTGGTGAAGTAATGTTTGCACAGATTGCAGAACGATTCCACTGTCTCCAAAGTTAATCACGCGTAAGGGCAAAATAAGGGAGAGTGTGTCGGGTCTTTACGATTGAAGTGCAACAGCTCAAAGAGGTGGAGTTTGGGCTGTAATTATCATATGACGGCGGAATTTGGTAGGCAGTGCAAATCTGATGCTCTGAATGCAAGAAAGACGCATAGAAATATTTACATATGTGGTGGATTAGGAACGGGACGTGAGAAGAAAAGGCTAAACAAGTGAGAAAGGCATAATTTTAATTTTTTTTAGTAACCGCCGATTACAGAATTTGTTCAATACGAGCACCGGAGACGTCGATAAAATGCAGTACAGCGCCGGATTTGCACCTGGTGGCCAAAATTGTAAGTATCTTTCCAGCGCAAATCGGTTCCGCATTACTACGTTAACATATCTACCAAGTTTCGATGCCATGCGATAATTCCAACCCGCACTGTGTTATATCCACAGATTAACACCCGTGTACGAACAAAAAAATTTTATTAGGTGGGGCAAGGCCACCGCTTAATTTTACAAAAAGATGAACTTCCTCCGAAAACAAAAGGCTTCTTCTCCTTCCAAAATTTTACAACAAGCCAAAGAATATGCCACCTTATTGAATTGAAATATTAGCAACTGAACTGAATTTACGTTCCTTTGTCGGGTTTTCTCTCGACGCTTCCCGGCGGATGCCGAGGAAGTAGACGGGTGCAGAGTCCGGGGTCATTGGCCGGCGTAGCGAAGACGTGGCACCTGGACGTTCTGGCTGCGTCGAAGTCTCTTCCGGGCCGCAGTCCGCGGCTGGTCGAAAGACGCCTGCTTCCCTTTCTTCCTGCTATTTAACACGGCGGCTCCAGTCTTCCTCCGCTGATGATGGCGACCGTTGGCGATCCCTGGTTGGTGGATGGTGATATCATAGTGTGACCATCGGCGCCGGAAAAAGGCTCGAGCGCGTGCGTAGTTCGTGGCTGACTGAATGTTTGGCGGGAACGCCTCTAGCGCCATCTGGCGGAACGCGCCGGCACTAAGTTCCGGTGCCGCTTTAACTATGCCGCGGTGCGCGCCACGGCACATTGGATCTCCGTGAGTAGCTGCGTTTTAATTATAACCACCCAGTAGTTCGTACAGAAGCACAGGAAATCATTTTCCCCTCGCTCTATTAGTCAGTGGAATGCGAAAGGAAATGACTAACAATAAGACAAAGTGCTCTCCGTTACGAACGGTACAATGGCTTGCGGAGTATGGACACCGATGAGCCAAAACTACATGTCCACCGCCCATTCTGAGACTGAACGCCGCCTGGTTGCGATACAGACACGTGACGCAGTAAGGAAAGTATTAAGAGGAGCAGAGAAGGATAGGGGATCATTCTAGCGACGATACGGGCCGTAAATGGGTAAATCCACTGAAAAAGGAACTTTGACAAACGATAGACTGTTATGGCACGGCGCTTCGGACCCAGCATCTCGGAAACGGCGAAGTTAGTTGGCTGTTTGCGTACAAATATCGTGAGCATCTATGCGCGGACTTCAATGCGAGATGCCTATAACAGTTTCCACAACGAAACTTTGTCTCGAAACCTGGCAGAAAATCCAAAGAGATTGTGGTCGTATGTGAAGTAAGTTAGCGGCAAGAAACAATCAATGCCTTCTCTGCGCGATAGTAATGGAGATACTATCGAAGACAGTGCTGCCAAAGCAGAGTTACTAAACACAGCCTTCCGAAATGCCTTCACAAAAGAAGACGAAGAAAATATTTCAGAATTCAAATCGAGAACAGCTGCCAACATGAGTACCGTAGAAGTAAATATCATCGGAGTAGTGAGCAACTTAAATCACTTTATAAAAGCAAGTCTTCTGATCCAGACTGAATACCAGTTAGGTTCCTCTCGGAGTATGCTGATGCATTAGCGCCATACTTAACAATCATATACAACCGTTCGCTCGACGAAAGATCCGTGCCCAAAGACTGGAAAGTTGCACAGGTCACATCAATATTCAAGAAAGGTACTAGAAGTAATCCACTAAAGAACAGGCCCATATTGTTAACGTCGATATGCAGCAGGATTTTAAAACATATATTGTGTTCGAACATTATGAATTACCTCGAAGAAAATGGTCTATTGGCACACAGTCAACAGGGGTTTAGAAAACATCATTCCTGTGAAATACAACGAGCTCTTTATTCACATGAAGTGTTGAGTGCTACTGACAAGGGATTTCAGATCGATTCCGTATTTCTGGACTTCCGGAAGGGTTTTGACACTGTACCACATAAGCGGCTCGTAGTGAAATTGCGTGCTTATGGAATATCGTCTCAGTTATGTGACTGGATTTGTGATTTCCTGTCAGAGAGTTCACAGTTCGTAGTAACTGACGGAAAGTCATCGAGTAAAACAGAAGTGATTTCTGGCGTTCCCCAAGGTAGTGTGATAGGCCCTTTGCTGTTCCTTATCTATGTAAACGATTTTGGAGACAATCTGAGCAGCCGTCTTAGGTTGTTTGCAGATGACGCTGTCTTTTATCGACTAATAAAGTCATCATAAGATCAAAACACACTGCAAAACGATTTAGAAAAAATATCTGAATGGTGCGAAAAGTGGCAGTTGACCCTAAATAACGAAAAGTGTGAGGTCATCCACATGAGTGCTAAAAGGAACTCGTTAAACTTCGGTTACACGATAAATTAGTCTAATCTAAAAGCCGCAAATTCAACTAAATACCTAGGTATTTCAATTACGAACAACTTAAATTGGAAGGAACACATAGAAAATGTTGTGGGGAAGGCTAACCAAAGACCAAAGACGACGTTTTATTGGCAGGACACTTAGAAAATGTAAAAGACCTGCTAAGGAGACTGCCTACACTACGCTAGTCCGTACTCTTTTACAACACTGCTGCGCAGTGTGGGATCCTTACCAGGTAGGACTGACGGAGTACATCGAAAAAGTTCAAAGAAAGGCAGCACGTTTTGTATTATCGCGAAATATGGGAGAGAGTGTCACAGAAATGATACAAGATTTGGGCTGGAAATCATTAAAAGAAAGGCGTTTTTCGTTGCGACGGAATCTTCTCACGAAATTTCAATCACCAACTTTCTCCTCCGAATGCGAAAATATTTTGTTGACACCGACCTGCATAGGGAGGAACGAACACCACGATAAAATAAGGGAAATCAGAGCTCGTACGGAAAGATATAGGTGTTCATTCTTTCCGCACGCTATACGAGATTGAAATAATAGAGAATTGTGAAGGTGGTTCGCCGGCCACGGTGGCCGAGCGGTTCTAGGCGCTTTAGTCTGGAACCGCGCGACTACTACGGTCGCAGGTTCGAATCCTGCCTCGGGCATGGATGTGTGTGATGTCTTTAGGTTAATTAGGTTTAAGTAATTCTAAGTTCTAGGAGACTGATGACCTCAGAAGTTAAGTCCCATAGTGCTCAGAGCCACTTTTTAAGGTGGTTCGATAAACCCTCTGCCAGGCACTTGAATGTGATTTGCAGAGTATCCATGTAGATGTAGATGAGGATGGAAAAGCGAAAAGGTGCTGGACGCCCATACCTTATCACAGGACATCGACATCGCATGTTTGCCCGCTCTGTAAATGTAAAGCTGGATAGGAGACGATCTGTAGTTGATCTGACGGCGGAGTACGATGGTGGTGCAGGCCACAAGTGTTCCGGAGAACACCGTTCAAATGGTTCAAATGGCTCTGCGCACTATGCGACTTAACTTCTGAGGTCATCAGTCGCCTAGAACTTAGAATTAATTAAAACTAACTAACCTAAGTACATCACACACATCCATGTCCGAGGCAGGATTCTAACCTGCGACTGTAGCGGTCGCCCGGCTCCGGACTGTAGCGCCTAGAACACCGTTCAGAGCATTGCTAAACGTGGGACTCCTTAGCAGACGACCCCTACGTGTTTCCATGTAGCAGCGACATCATCAATTATGTTTACAAGGGGAACGGAATCATCGAGGTTAGATCACGGATCAATGGAAACGTGTCGCCTGGTCAAATGACGTTTCTTGTTGCAACAGATCGATGGTCGTCTTCGCATATGCACTGCGCCACGGATTCAGCCAGATGGGGTAGTATTATGGTATGAGGGACATCCACCTAGAATTTCATGCGACCTGTGGTGGTATTCGAAGCACCATAACAGCTGTGGACTAGTCGATGTCATCACCCTTGTCACAAGAGAAAAATAGTGCTATAGCAGATTAAGGGGGTCAGGGGCATGTTAGTGAACTCATGCTGATGCATCTGGCCACCTGTTCGCCTGATCGGAACTCGATGTAATCCATCTTTGACGCTATCCAGTGCGTTATCCGCGCCCACGAGCCTTAGGCACGCAATTTACTGGAACTACGGGACCTGTGGGTAGACATCTGCTGCCGCATATCTTCAGGAGCCTGCCAAGGACTAATCGAATCTGCAGAAACCTACCAAGGATTTAGCGAATCCATACCGTACGTAAGATGTGTGGAAAGTGAAACCACGAGTATGCGATCAACACAACCGCACAAGAATAGAACATTTGGTAGATGCCAACCTGGGACAAAATCACTTTGGCTTGCTGAAAAATACGCTGAGGTGACAAAAGTCATGGATAACGAATTGCACATACACTAGTCGCGTACAAAAGATATAAGAATGCAGTGCACTGGCAGAGCTGTCATTTGTACTCAGGTGACTGATGTGAAACGGTTTCCGGCGAGATTATGGCCACACGACTGGAATTAACTGACTTTGAATGCAGAATGGTAGTTGGAAGCAGATGCGTGGGGCATTCCATTTCACAAATCTTTAGGGAATTCAGTATTCTGAGAGCCACAGTGTCAAGAAAATGCTGAGAAAGACAAATTTCAGGAATTACCTCTCAACTCAGACAACGCAATGGCCGACGGCCTTCACTTAACGACCGAGAGCAGCGGCGTTTACGTAGAATTGTCAGTGCTAGCAAACAAGCAACACTGCGCGAAATAACCTCAGAAATCAATGTGGGACGTATAGCGATCGTGTCCGTTAGGACAGTGCGGCTATGGTAGCAGACGACAGACTTCAGTGCCTCTGCTAACAGCACTACATTGCCTGCAGCACCTCCCCTGGGCTTGTCACGATACCGGTTGGACTCTAGGCGACTGGTAAACGGCGGCCTGGTCATATGAGTCCCGATTTGAGTTGGTAAGAGCTGATGGTAGGGTTCGAGTGTGGTGCACACCCCACAAAGCGATGGACCCAATTTCTCAACAACGGAACGTGCAAGCTGGTCGTGGCTCTGTAATGGTCTGGTCTGTGTTTACATGGAATGAACTGTGTCCTCTGATCTAACTGAACCGGTCATTGACTGGAAATGGTTAAGTTCGGCTACTTGGAGATCATTTGCAGCCATTCATAGACTTCATGATCCCAAACAGCGATGGAATTCTTATGGATGACAATGCGTCGTACCAGCAGGCCACAGTTGTTCGCGGTTGGTTCGAACAACATCCTGGACAATTCGCGCGAATTATTTGGCCGCCTATCGAACCTTTATGGTAAATAATGAAGAGCTCATTTCGCACACAAAATCCTGCACCGACAGCACTTTCGCAATTACGGACGGTTATAGAGGCAGCATGGATCAATATATGTACAGGGGACTTCGAACGATTTGCTAAGTCCATGCCACACTGAGCTGCCGCACTACGCCGGGCTAAAGGAGGTCCAACACGATATTAGGAGGTATCCTGTGACTTTTCTCACCTCAGTGTATAGGATCACACGAAGCAATGCTGACCCTAGGATAGCCGAGCGGTCTAAGGCGCTGCAGTCATGGACTGTGCGGCTGGTCCAGGCGGAGGTGCGAGTCCTCCCTCGGGCATGGGTGTGTGTGTTTGTCCTTAGAATAATTTAAGTTAAGTAGTATGTAAGCTTAGGGATTGATGACCTTAGCAGTTAAGTCCCATAAGACTTCACACACATTTGAACATTTTTTGACCCTAGGACAATCTTACATCTCCCTACGTTCGACCGTCTGCAGCAGACTGATCTGCTTCCGATTAGGGTATTCAATGCTTCATATTGCTTCCCGATAGACTCTCCAGAGTTCTGAGACCATCTTAAATATACGTTATCGTCTGGACATCTATCCATCCGCTGATCTTTTCAGACGCCCTGGTATATTATTATGCGAGAATATCCTTTCGTAGAACCATGTTGCACGTCGTTAATTTTGCTTCATGATTCAGCCTTTTTGTATATTTAATACTGTAGAGAACAGCATGTGAAAAAAATATTTATTACACCTAAGCTTTTTAATGCTCTGTGAACTCAGATTACTTTTTTTAAAGTAAAAGATCCTTTGATATATTCGCAGGTGTATCAAGCTGCTATCAGGAAATATTAATTCGTGCGCAAGTAGTGTCTAAATATAGTGTGGCCTCATGGTCTGGACCGTCTCCAAGAATTTTTACGTCACATGAACTCCGTACATGAAAACATAAAATTTACCATGGAGATAGAGAGAGATGGTTGTCTGCCATTTTTAGACGTCTTGGTGCGACGGAAGAGTGACGGCACACTTGGTCACTCGGCGTACAGAAAGCCCACTCATACAGACCTGTATCTACAAGCTACTAGTTGCCAACATCCAGCACAAACAATGGGCGTTCTCAAAACCTTGGTCCACCGTGCCCATACTATCTCTGACGCCGACAGTCTTCAAGCGGAACTGTAACACCTGCAAAAAGTATTTTTGAAGAATGGCTTTTCACCTAGGCAAGTGAACAGAGTGATGAAGACCTACAAACGACGGAACAAGGAAGAGGAAGAGGCCTTCAGGTCGACTGTTTATCTACCATTTATTGGGAATATTTCTTCACAGATAGGCAGAATATTGAGAAAGTATCAAGTGAGAGTCATCTTTCGCCCTCCTTCCAAAATTTCATCACTGGTGGGATCCGTTAAAGACGACCTGGGCCTGCGTAAACCAGGTGTTTACAAAATTCCGTGTGAATGCGGCAAATCATATATAGGGCAAACAACACGAACTGTGCAGGAACACATTGTGGAACACCAACGGCATACTCGCCTTCTCCAACCCACCAAGTCCGCAATCGCCGAACATTGTATTTCCACAGACCATTCCATGAATTACAACGACACAAAAATTTTGGCCCATACATCAAACTTTTGGAGCTCGATTATCAATGAATCTGTGGAAATAAGATTGTCTGACAACGAGACTCTCATCAATCGAGATAGCGGTTATCAGCTGAACTCTGCTTGGAATCCTGTTATAGAGAAACTTCGTAGTCGACGTAGTTATCTGCATAAAGATGGAAATCGACCTGACACCGATACGCCAGGCTTTCGCAGTGGAGGGCGCGAGGCGCAGCGCACGGAGCCGTTATGAACTCGCACACTGAGCAGCGCATGCGCAATGTCACCTCAGAAGGCTTTAAATAGCGGAGCTCAGCGCGTACTCGCCAGTACTACTTCAGTGGCATTCACCTGAAGATGGCCAGAAGACTCTGCGCTGAAATATCGTGGCAGGAAGTTACTGATATCCGGCAGTTCTCCCGTGTTTTTATGGAACAGTGTCTAAATAAATTCAATAGTCAGTAGAAAGTAACTACATTGGTGAATCTTTGCTTCAAACAGCTTTCCAAAATCGCAACCGTTAACTACAATTTTATGCCTAGGTCCTGACGGAGAACAGTGACATTTGTCTTACAGCCACTTGTATAATTTTTCTAAACTAATTGCTCCACTTCAAAAATGACGGGTAACATCGTAGTCATTAGAGAGAAGGTACTACATCGGTGTAGGATATTGGCTGTGACCTCACTGCAGCGATAATCTCGCCATTCGTCTGAACGATTGGAATTCAAGTGTCAGGAAGTAATTTAAATCTTACTTCACTCAAATAACACCAATCCAGTGAGTTAATGACATTGCAAAGCTCTGTTTCTTCCGCTTTAACTACAAACATCTATATCTACTTCTGTATACTGCGTATTTCTTCCACCTTTCAGCAAACGTCGATGTATACTTTTGCATAATGTATATTCCTTCCGCTTTTCAGCCTTCCCTTCATTCCATGGTACTGGTTTGTTATCTGACTTCCTCGTGCTTATACAACTGCTTTTCTTTTCTGTGTAAAATTCATGGCAAAAGATTCCGGAATAGTCCCCCATTCGGATCTCCGGGAGGGAACTGCCAAGGGGGAGGTTACCATGAGAAAAAGATTGAATAATCAACGATAGGATAACGTTCTACGAGTCGGGGCGTGGAATGTCAGAAGCTTGAACGTGGTAGGGAAACTAGAAAATCTGAAAAGGGAAATGCAAAGGCTCAATCTAGATATAGTAGGGGTCAGTGAAGTGAAGTGGAAGGAAGACAAGGTTTTCTGGTCAGATGAGTATCGGGTAATATCAACAGCAGTAGAAAATGGTATAACAGGTGTAGGATTCGTTATGAATAGGAAGGTAGGGCAGAGAGTGTGTTACTGTGAACAGTTCAGTGACCGGGTTGTTCTAATCAGAATCGACAGCAGACCAACACCGACGACGATAGTACAGGTATACATGCCGACGTCGCAAGCTGAAGATGAACTGATAGAGAAAGTGTATGAGGATATTGAAAGGGTAATGCAGTATGTAAAGGGGGACGAAAATCTAATAGTCATGGGCGACTGGAATGCAGTTGTAGGGGAAGGAGTAGAAGAAAAGGTTACGGGAGAATATGGGCTTGAGACAAGGAATGAAAGAGGAGAAAGACTAAGTGAGTTCTGTAACTAGTTTCAGCTAGTAATAGCGAATACCCTGTTCAAGAATCACAAGAGGAGGAGGTATACTTGGAAAAGGCCGGGAGATACGGGAAGATTTCAGTTAGATTACATCATGGCCAGACAGAGATTCCGAAATCAGATACTGGATTGTAAGTCGTACCCAGGAGCAGATATAGACTCAGATCACAATATAGTAGTGATGAAGAGTAGGCTGAAGTTTAAGACATTAGTCAGGAAGAATCAATACGCAAAGAAGTGGGATACGGAAGTACTAAGGAATGACGAGATACGTTTGAAGTTCTCTAACGCTATAGATACAGCAATAAGGAACAGCGCAGTAGGCAGTACAGTTGAAGAGGAATGTACATCTCTAAAAAGGGCCATCACAGAAGTTGGGAAGGAAAACATAGGTACAAAGAAGGTAGCTGCGAAGAAACCATGGGTAACAGAAGAAATACTTCAGTTGATTGATGAAAGGAGGAAGTACAAACATGTTCCGGGAAAATGAGGAATACAGAAATACAAGTCGCTGAGGAATAAAAGAAATAGGAAGTGCAGGGAAGCAAAGACGAAATGGCTGCAGGAAAAATGTGAAGACATCGAAAAAGATATGATTGTCGGAAGGACAGACTCAGCATACAGGAAAGTCAAAACAACCTTTGGTGACATTAAAAGCAACGGTGGTAACATTAAGAGTGCAACGGGAATTCCACTGCTAAATGCAGAGGAGAGAGCAGATAGGTGGAAAGAATACATTGAAAGCCTCTATGAGGGTGAAGATTTGTCTGATGTGATAGAAGAAGAAACAGGAGTCTATTTAGAAGAGATAGGGGATCCAGTATTAGAATCGAAATTTAAAAGAGCTTTGGAGGACTTACGGTCAAATAAGGCAGAAGGGATAGATAACATTCCATCAGAATTTCTAAAATCATTGGGGGAAGTGGCAACAAAACGACTATTCACGTTGGTGTGTAGAATATATGAGTCTGGAGATATACCATCTGACTTTCGGAAAAGCATCATCCACACAATTCCGAAGACGGCAAGAGCTGACAAGTGCGAGAATTATCGCACAATCAGCTTAACAGCTCATGCATCGAAGCTGCTTACAAGAATAATATACAGAAGAATGGAAAAGAAAATTGAGAATGCGCTAGGTGACGATCAGTTTGGCTTTAGGAAAATTACAGGGACGAGAGAGGCAATTCTGACGTTACGGCTAATAATGGAAGCAAGGCTGAAGAAAAATCAAGACACTTTCATAGGATTTGTCGACCTGGAATAAGCGTTCGACAATATAAAATGGTGCAAGCTGTTCGAGATTCTGAAAAAATTAGGGGTAAGCTATAGGGAGAGACGGGTCATATACAATATGTACAACAACCAAGAGGGAATAATAAGAGTGGACGATCAAGAACGAAGTGCTCGTATTAAGAAGGGTGTAAGACAAGGCTGTAACCTTTCGCCCCTACTCTTCAATCTGTACATCGAGGAAGCAATGATGGAAATAAAAGAAAGGTTGAGGAGTGGCATTAAAATACAAGGTGAAAGGATATCAGTGATACGATTCGCTGATGACATTGCTATCCTGAGTGAAAGTGAAGAAGAAGTAAATGATCTGCTGAACGGAATGAACAGTCTAATGAGTACACAGTATGGTTTGAGAGTAAATCGGAGAAAGACGAAGGTAATGAGAAGTAGTAGAATTGAGAACAGCGAGAAACTTAACATCAGGATTGATGGTCACGAAGTCAATGAAGTTAAGGAATTCTGCTATCATCATCATCATTTCAGACTGATTATGCCTTTCAGCGTTCAGTCTGGAGCATAGCCCCCCTTATACAGTTCCTCCATGATCCCCTATTCAGTGCTAACATTGGTGCCTCTTCTGATGTAAAACCTAATACTTCAAAATCATTCTTAACCGAATCCAGGTACCTTCTCCTCGATCTGCCCCGACTCCTCCTACCCTCTACTGCTGAAACCATGAGTCTCTTGGGTAACCTTGCTTCTCCCATGCGTGTAACATGACCCCACCATCTAAGCCTGTTCGCCCTGACTGCTACATCTACAGAGTTCATTCCCAGCTTTTCTTTGATTTCCTCATTGTGGACACCCTCCTGCCATTGTTCCCATCTACTAGTACCTGCAATCATCCTAGCTACTTTCATATCCGTAACCTCAACCTTGTTGATAAGGTAACCTGAATCCACCCAGCTTTCGTTCCCATACAACAAAGTTGGTCGAAAGATTGAACGGTGCACAGATAACTTAGTCTTGGTACTGACTTCCTTCTTGCAGAAGAGAGTAGATCGTAGCTGAGCGCTCACTGCATTAGCTTTGCTACACCTCGCTTCCAGTTCTTTCACTATGTTGCCATCCTGTGAGAATATGCATCCTAAGTACTTGAAACCGTCCACCTGTTCTAACTTTGTTCCTCCTATTTGGCACTCAATCCGTTTTTTATTTCTTTCCCACTGACATTACTTTCGTTTTGGAGATGCTAATCTTCATACCATAGTCCTTACATTTCTGATCTAGCTCTGAAATATTACTTTGCAAACTTTCAATCGAATCTGCCATCACAACTAAGTCATCCGCAAATGCAAGACTGCTTATTTTGTGTTCACATATCTTAATATCACCCAGCCAGTCTATTGTTTTCAACATATGATCCATAAATAATATGAACAACAGTGGAGACAGGTTGCAGCCTTGTCTTACCCCTGAAACTACTCTGAACCATGAACTCAATTTACCGTCAACTCTAACTGCTGCCTGACTATCCATGTAAAGACCTTTAATTGCTTGCAAAAGTTTGCCTCCTATTCCATAATCTTGTAGAACAGACAATAACTTCCTCCTAGGAACCCGGTCATATGCCTTTTCTAGATCTATAAAGCATAGATACAATTCCCTGTTCCACTCATAACACTTCTCCATTATTTGCCGTAAGCTAAAGATCTGGTCCTGACAACCTCTAAGAGGCCTAAACCCACACTAATTTTCATCCAATTGGTCCTCAACTAATACTCGCACTTTCCTTTCAACAATACCTGAGAAGATTTTACCCACAACGCTGATTAAAGAGATACCTCTGTAGTTGTTACAATCTTTTCTGTTTCCATGTTTAAAGATTGGTGTGATTACTGCTTTTGTCCAGTCTGATGGAACCTGTCCCAACTCCCAGGCCATTTCAATTATCCTGTGTAGCCATTTAAGACCTGACATTCCACTGTATTTGATGAGTTCCGACTTAATTTCATCCACCCCAGCCGCTTTATTGCACTGCAATCTATTGACCATTTTTTCCACTTCCTCAAATGTGATCCTGTTTCCATCATCATTCCTATCCCATTCTACCTCGAAATCTGAAACATTACTGATCGCATTTTCACCTACATTGAGCAACTCTTCAAAATATTCCCTCCATCTGCCCAAGGCATCCACAGGATTCACCAGCAGTTTTCCTGATCTGTCCAAAATACTTGTCATTTCTTTCTTACCTCCCTTTCGAAGACTGCTAATTACACTCCAGAATGGTTTTCCAGCAGCTTGACCCATAGTCTCCAACCTGCTTCCAAAGTCTTCCCACGATTTCTTCTTGGATGCTGCAATTATCTGTTTGGCTTTGTTTCTTTCTTCAACATAACTTTCTCTGTCTACCTGGGTTCTGGTATGTAGCCATTTTTGATACGCCTTCTTTTTGCTTTTACAGGCTGCCTTGACTGTATCATTCCACCAATCTGTTTGCTTCATCCTACTTTTACACACTACTGTTCCAAGACATTCTTTAGCCACTTCTAGTACTATGTCCCTGTACCTTGTCCATTCCTTTTCCAATGACTGTAATTGACTACATTCAACTAACTGGTACCTTTCTGAGATCGCTGTTATGTACTTGTGCCTGATTTCCTTATCCTGAAGTTTCTCCACTCTTATCCTCCTACATATGGACCTGACCTCCTGCACTTTCGGCCTCACAATCCCAATTTCACTGCAGATTAAATAATGATCAGTGTCATCAAAGAATCCCCTGAATACGCGTGTGTCCCTCACAGCCTTCCTGAATTCCTGATCTGTTATTATATAGTCAATGACAGATCTGGTTCCCCTGCCTTCCCAAGTATACCGGTGAATGTTCTTATGTTTAAAAATGGAGTTTGTGATTACTAAGCCCATACTGGCACAGAAATCCAAGAGTTGTTTCCCGTTCCTGTTGGCCTCCATATCCTCTCCAAATTTACCCATAACCTTTTCATACCCTTCTGTTCGATTTCCAATCCTGGCGTTAAAGTCACCCATGAGCAGAACACTGTCCTTGTCCTTTACTCTAACAACTACATCACTGAGTGCCTCATAAAAACCATCCGTCTTATCTTGATCTGTCCCTTCACAATGCGAATATACTGACACAATCCTAATTTTCTAGCTAGACACTGTCAAATCTATCCACATCAGTCGTTCGTTTACATACCTTATTGCAACTACGCTGGGTTCCATTTCTTTCCTGATGTAAAGCCCTACACCCCATTGTGCTATTCCTGCTTTGACTCCTGACAGGTAGACCTTGTATTCTCCCACTTCCTCTTCTTTCTCACCCCTTACCCGAATGTCACTAACAGCTAAAATGTCCAGCCCCATTTTACTTGCAGCCTCTGCCAGCTCTACCTTCTTCCCAGAGTAGCCCCCATTGATATTAATAGCTCCCCATCTCATTACCATTTATTTGCCAAGTCGTATCTTAGGAGTCCCTGGTTTGTCAGTTAGAGGTGGGACTCCGTCACGTCCAAAGGTCCGAGGCATTTTGCTCTGATTGTTGCCAGCATCATATTTAAAGTACCAGGGAAGCAGGTTGCTAGCCTTACTTGCCCCGAGTCCCATTGGGTTTTACCCCTAACGGCTGAGGGACTAACCGGTGGATTTGGTAGTCTTTGCCGTATGAGCACAAAGGTGACCACGACTCAGAATATGTCCGAGATGCCCAGCCTTATTCCAAAGTAACTGGCATCCCGACTGTCGGGACCACTTACTTGGCCACTCATACGTTGCCCGTGGTTCATGAACTAGGACATGACTACAGGAACCCACACCATGAACCACTGAATTCTGCTACCTAGGCAGTAAAATAACCAATGACGGACGGAGCAAGGAGGACATCAAAAGCAGACTCGCTATGGCAAAAAAAGGCATTTCTGGCCAAGAGAAGTCTACTAATATCAAATACCGGCCTTAATTTGAGGAAGAAATTTCTGAGGATGTACGTCTGGAGTACAGCATTGTATGGTAGTGAAACATGGACTGTGGGAAAACCGGAACAGAAGAGAATCGAAGCATTTGAGATGTGGTGCTATAGACGAATGTTGAAAATTAGGTGGACTGATAAGGTAAGGAATGAGGAGGTTCTACGCAAAATCGGAGAGGAAAGGAATACGTGGAAAACACTGATAAGGAGAAGGGACAGGATGATAGGACATCTGCTAAGACATGAGGGAATGACTTCCATGGTACTAGAGGGAGCTGTAGAGGGCAAAAACTGTAGAGGAAGACAGAGATTGGAATACGTCAAGCAAATAATTGAGGACTTAGGTTGCAAGTGCTACTCTGAGATGAAGAGGTTAGCACAAGAAAGGAATTCGTGGCGGGCCGCATCAAACCAGTGAAGCTCAAATCAGTAGCTCATCGGATGAGGTGCACACACTGGCCACGTCAGTCGGGATATCTATTACCTTATTCCATAGCTCATTAAAAAAAAAAACAACGATGGAGTTGCTTGTAGCACCGTTAAGACACGTTCTCGTGATTCAAGGCTTCTGCACAGCAGTATGACTAACAAGCTCAGCTTCACTGCTTCTCAGCAAACAGCTCCGTCGCCGACCTCTGAACCTAAGTTGATGTCCTGTGAAATATTTGACGAGATTGTGTGATAACTGACCCATACAGTGCTCCTTAGCCTTCGGCGACATCAGTTAGTTAACTAATTAGGTCCATCAGAGAGATGGAGTTTCCTCTTCACAGTAGCCCGCTAACAAAGCGCGTGGGTTCGTACAGTCCCAGTAAAATCTCTCTGAAGAAAGGCCTGACCTTGTGGATCCGCACAATCACGCTTGTTGGGAATCGACATTTCGTTTTGTCGACATTCTGTGATGCAAAACTTGTCGACGAAGTTTGGTGTTGTGGCATCAGATACATAATATCCTAACTTTCTGTTGCATGACTTTCTTTAAGGAAACCAATTTCAATGGAAAAATATCTCGAGGCAGAGGCAGACAATAAGCAAAATGCTGTGAAATAGTTTCAACATAAAAATTTTGATTTATTCAGTATTGATTAATTATTAGTAGTTCAGTTACAGAAACATGGGAACATAATCCTTGCTATTATTAAGCATCATTTTACATACCTTTAAAATCTAACTAAATGTAATCTGATTGGTAGAAATAATTAACTCTTTCAGCTGATTGCATGGGTGCTTACGTAATCCCGACCTTCAGCAAAGATTATTGATTTTGAACCGTCCTGCCAACATAATGATGCTAAAGACAGTATAGCGCGATGCTGCCAGATTGTGTGTCTTGAAAGACGGCAGCATCATGCATATGCGAGTGGTTTCATTAACATTATACAAAAATTTTGGGGTGTTTCGATTATTTCCCATTTTCTAGTACACAACTGGTCTGAAAGATGGGAACCTGGTTCCGATCTTCGGGAGCAATTGTGTACTAGAAAATGGACATACAACCAAAACCTAGTTCGTACAGTAAAAGTTTGTGATAGAAGGCTAAAATATTTTCGTTTAGTTAATACAATATAAAGTGTTTCACCAAAAACCACAATTGAATCAAATAAAAAAATGTAGTTTTTCAACGTACGAGGATAATTCAATAAGTAAACAAATATATAGAGTGAAGACAACGTCTGATGCAGGGAACTTTTCAGTTAATAATCTTGTGAAGATTGTTAGTAATTTATTCGATTAACATCTACATCAACATAACGTCTAAGGCAGGGGCGGGCAGGAATCCTGCACGTGTGCGGTGCACTTGCACGCGTGCAGTTAACAGGTGTTCCGCGTGCACACAGGGGCAAGCTGGCCACCCGCTTATCTCCCATCCCCTCCATACCTTCTGTCCGCTCCTTCCTCTGTAATGCGTTTTGTTTCCTAGCTTGCTTTATTGAGTGAATGAATAAGGTTAGTAGGAGTGCTTGAAAGAAATCATGGTTTGAAAGAGTACCTATTACCTACGATACGTTTTATTTAATTATCACAGGTGGAGTTTACAATACGTTTAATATCTGGAACAAAATTTCTACATACAGACAAACACAAACAGTTACGTAAATTTTCATCACTGATGTTTGCTCTTAACCGAGACTTATTAATTCAGCAAATGATTTTCCAGCTCTCGCTATATTAAGCGCAGTCTTATAACTTGCACATACCGCTGGGCTATTATTGTTGTCGTCCCGAAAACTTGAAAACAGTGCTCCATAAAATGTTAAATCAGTTAGATGAGAGACATGACGAGAGAAAGTCGCAGATCTCTCGTGACAACAGCAACTACGACAAATTCAAATGGCTCTGAGCACTATGGGACTTAACTGCTGTGGTCATCAGTCCCCTAGAACTAAAAAATGCCTCTGAGCACTATGGGACTCAACTGCTGAGGTCAAGAGTCCCCTAGAACTTAGAACTAGTTAAACCTAACTAACCTAAGGACATCACACACATCCATGCCCGAGGCAGGATTCGAACCTGCGACCGAAGCGGTCTCGCGGTTCCAGACTGCAGCGCCAGAACCGCGCGGCCACTTCGGCCGGCCAACTACGACAGATTCATCTGGTATCGTCAGATCGCTCTTCTTAAGCTCAGTCAATTCCCCATCCGCTCAGAATCCGACAATAAATTGTATTCGTCCTTGTGAAATTTATTATAATGGCCTTCAATACTAAACTTCCGTTGACCAGCGAGAATACTGCCACATATTAAACATTTCGAATTTTCACGTTTTTGCACAAAGAAAAAATGATTCTCCCATTACTTTTTAAAAGATAGGAAATCTGCACTTCTCCGTTTCGTGAAATACAACGTTCACTACATAGTGCTCGCTTCGCATCAACGTCCGCAGCTTAGCCTGGCACTACACTGCCGCAACCTGCCGGGTGTCGCCACAGCCCCGGTCGACGCCTGCACGCGAGCAGCACACGTGCAGCACTGTGCGCTCATGAGCCGCGTGCAACGTTTGCCCGCCCCTGGTCTAAGGTCTTAGTGACGAAGGCAGTGCGTATTCGACGAAAGTACTTATGGAGAACAACGTTACGTGGTTCGATTTTTATTTTCGGTAGTGTGCAAGCGTCAGAAATATTCTTTCAGATGATCCAGCACTATATGGCAATAGCTGCATGACCCGTGCGAGGTTTTACGCGTGAGTGGAAAAGTTTAAAAATAGTTGCAAAATTGTAACCGACGAGAACCGCCCAGACTGTCCTGTAGCGACGATGCAAACTCCTATTGATTCACTTATCCAAGAAGACCGACAGCTTACAGTTGAAAAAACTGCTGAAAATGTCGAATAGTTGTTGACATAACTTGTGTCATCATTAAAAACAAACTGAACTTCCATTAAGACAAATGCAAGGTGATTTTTAAGGGAGCTTAGCGTTCACCATAAAGAACACAGATTTCACATTTGCTCCGACCTCAAATATCGTTTGAATAGCGAAAAATTGTGCATTATTGGACGGGATTTTAAGCTGTGATGATAGCTGGAATCCGAGCGAGTAAGCAGTTCAAATACCGAGAATCGCCTTTCCGTAAGGACTTTGAAACTCAACGCTCGGCTGGTAAGCTCATATTAACAACCTTTTCGAGCGCCCACAGTTCCGTTCTCTGTGAGTTTTTGGAACAGAAACGCATTATCAACAACCTATTCTATTCAAGCCTGATTGAGAATGAAGCCCGCGACGAAGAGAAAATGTTCGGAACGGCAGAAGAAATTCGTGCCTTTTTTTCAAGACAATATTCGGCGTTATACGACACAACTGACGATGGAAACTATTGAAAAAAAGGTTTTGAGAGCTTCTAACTCATCTTCCTTACAGCCATGATCTTACCCCTATGGATTTTCAAATGTTTGGTCCGAAGAAAGAAGCTTGCATGCCATCAAGTTTAGTGGCAAAGAAGAGCTAAATAAAAAGGTACAAAACTGGCTCCGAAATGAAGGTGAGGAATTCTTCGTTGAGGGAACAATAAGGCTCGTAAGTAGATTAGCCGAGTCCACGAAGGCCAAAAAAGGTGAAACAGGTTAAAAAGTCCTGTCGTCGCAAATTCTTGTACAGTGATAGGAGGGCGTGTCATTAACAACATAGAAAAAATCCCTACCGTGGGGTGCGAGGGTGGGGGAATTAGAAGTCATTTCTCTTGTGTTTCTTGAGTAACTCGAAATTTGCGACTTCTGGTGATCACTTTCCCAGTACAAACTTAAAAAACGTTAGATTTCCTACACAAAAGTCATATTCATTATTTCCTTTAGAGGATTGCTAATTTCCGCGTTGAAGGGGATGGAAATATCGCAGATTATTAACAAAGTATCTTCATGGTATAAAATTAATGTTTATTGTTACATGAAGTGAGTTAAGAATAAATTTTAAATGTGGTTACCACATCTAACTGTAGTAAACCCTTATTAAGATACAATGAAGCGCCAAAGAACCTGGTATAGGCATGCATATCCAAATACAGAGATAGGTAAACAGGCAGAATACGGTACTGCGGTCGGCAACGCCTATGTAAGACAAGTGTCTGACGCAATTGTTAGACCAGTTACTGCTGCTACAATGGCGGGTTTGAACGTGATGTGATAGTGGGCGCACGAGAGATGGGACACAGCATCTAATAGGTAGCGATGAAGTGAGGATTTTCCCGTACGACCATTCCACGAGTGTACCGTAAAGCGTCAAATCTCCGACATCCCTGCTGCCGGAAAAAGATCCTGTAAGAACGGGACCAACTACGACTGAAGAGAATCCTTCAACGTGACAGAAGTGCAACCCTTCCGCCAATTGCTGCAGATTTCAGCGCTGGGCCATCAACAAGCGTCAGCGTGTGAACAGTGGAACGTCATCGGTATGGGCTTTCGGAGCTGAATGCCTACTCGTGCACCCTTAATGACTGCACGACACAAAGTTTTACGTCTCGCATGGGCCTGTCAACACCGACATTGGGCTGTAAATAACTGGAAACATGTTGCCTGGTCGTATTAGTCTCATTGCACATTGCATCGAGGGGATGGACGTGTTCGGGTATGGAGACAACCTCAAGAATCCATGGACCCTGCATGTCAGCAGGGACTGTTCAAGCTGTTGGAGGCTCTGTAATGGTGTGGGGCGCGTGCGGTTGGAGTGATATGGGACCCCTGATTTGTCTCGATACGATTCTGACAGGTGACACGTACGTAAGCATACTGCCTGATCACCTGCATACATTCATGTCCACTGTGCATTCCGACGGACTTGGACAATTCCAGCAGGACAATGCGACACCCCACACGTCCAGACATGAACATTATTGAGCATATCTGAGATGCCTTACAACGTGCTGTTCAGAAAAGATCACCATCCTCTTGTACTCGTACAGGTTTATGGACAGTCCCACAGGATTCATGGTGTCAATTCCCTCCCGCTCTACTTCAGACATAAGTCGAGTCCTGAGTGTATAAAAGAGGGGAGGGGAGGGGTGGAGGGTAGATCGTCGGAATATAGCCATGCAGTTCCCTCCATCATAGATTTGCACTCTATCTACCTCACTGTGTCACAAGGAGCAACTACAGGGTATTTCACAAAGTTACACCGACACTCCGCGGCATATGTTATGAATCACAGGCGACACAGTGCGCGGAAGTGCGAGCGGGGCTGTTGATTTTCCACAACGTGCGTTAGCACTACATGGAATACAGAGATTACTTACTGATAATACTAACGCAAGAAACGCAATACACTGACTCTACATAAATGTCTGTACACTGTTGTACATTATTAGAGGGGGAAATTGATTCTTACTTGTCCTGTATGAACGCTACGTTCTTCCGGAAAATGCAATTCCACCGCCTCTCCCCACCCCGCGCATTGCAATCTTTTCAGTTGACAGACAGACCACATCTCAACCGCATTTCTTGTCCGGTTCATATGTGCGATTAGACAAAATAATTTTAGTGATACCATGTTCATAGAGTGGAGTTATCTTCAGTCTATTTGATGAGTACTTACATGCAGCTATTAAACGACCTACAATATGTGATCAAAAGTATCCGGACACCCGGCTGAAAATGACTTACAAGTTCGTGGCGCCCTCCATCGGTAATGCTGGAATTCAATATGGTGTTGGCCCACACTTAGCCTTGATGGCAGCTTCCACTCTCGCAGGCATACGTTCACCTTCTATCAGGTGCTGGAAGGTTTCTTGGGGAATGGTAGCCCATTTTTCACGAAGTGCTGCACTGAGGAGAGGTATCGATGTCGGTCGGTGAGGCCTGGCACGAAGTCGGCGTTCCAAAACATCCCAGAGATGTCCTATAGGATTCAGGTGAGGACTCTGTGCAGGCCAGTCCATTACAGGGATATTATTGTCGTGTAACCACTCCGCCACAGCCCGTGCATTATGCACAGGTGCTCGATCGTGTTGAAAGATGCAATCGCCATCCTCGAATTGCTCTTCTACAGTGGGAAACAAGAAGGTGTTTAAACATCAATGTAGGCCTGTGCTGTGATAGTGCCACGCAAAACAACATGGGGTGCAAGCGCCATCCATCAAAGACACGACCACATCATAACACCACAACTCCAAATTTTACTGTTGGCACTACACACACTGGCAGATGACGGTCACCGGGCATTCGCCATACCCACACCCTGCCATCGGATCACCACATTGTGTACCGTGATTCGTCACTCCAAACAACGTTTTTCCACTGTTCAATCGTCCAATGTTTACGTTCCTTACACCAAGCGAGGCGTCGTTTAACATTCACCGGTGTGATGTGTGGCTTATGAGCAGCCGCTCGACCATCAAATCCAAGTTTTCTCACCTCCCGCCTAACTGCCATAGTACTTGCAGTGGATCCTGATGTAGTTTGGAATTCCTGTGTGATGGTCTGGATAGATGTCTGCCTATTACACATTACGACCCTCTTCAACTGTCGGCGGTCTCTGCCAGTCAACAGACGAAGTCGGCTGTACGCTTTTGTGCTGTACGTGTCTCTTCACGTTTCCACTTCACTATCACATCCGAAACAAGGGACCTAGGGTTCTCACGTACAGACGTATGACACAATGACACCCAATCACCTGACTACGTTCGAAGGCCGTAACTTCCGCGGAGCGCCATATTCTGCTCTCTCGATGTCTAATGACTACTGATATCGTTCTTATGGAATACCTGGCAGCAGGTGGCATCAAAATGCACCTAATATGAAAAACGTATGTTTTTGGGGGTGTCCGGATACTTTTGATCACATACTGTATTATGTAAAATATATAAACAACTGGAGCTGTGAATTGTCTGCCACACAGAAAAGCCTGTCTCAAGTATACCATGCTGGTCATTCCAAGTCAAGTCATCTAGGGCTCCCTGCTCGACAATTACGGATTTCATGCTATGTGAACATTCGCACATGTCTTCAATGCAGGTACAATTATGGGGTAAACTGTAAAGAATGTCACCGTGGACGCACGAAATATAATGAGATATTACTTGTCAATATACGAATAAAAAAGGTGTACAACCAACAGCACACGATCAACAGGTTGTTAAAATCTAGTGTGTTCCCGTCTCTCAAATTTGTCCGTCATTTTCAGGTATTGCTAGTGCACATTGGAAAATCGAATGAGATTTTCTGAATGATTAAAAACGTGCTCTGCAGTTTTTCTGGAATCAATTATGGAGAAAGGATTTACGAAAAAAAGCTATTTTGGCAATTTTTATGAAAATCAAATCTGAACTGATTTTGTAGAAATCTGGAAAGCAACACGTGAGTGATATTTTAGACTAGATAACATTAAGTTGCTAAGTTGTTGTGTCCAAAGTTTGCCGGCCGGTGTGGCCGTGCGGTTCTAGGTGCTTCAGTCTGAAACCGCGTGACCGCTATGGTCGCAGGTTCGAATCCTGCCTCGGGTATGGATGTGTGTGATGTCCTTAGGATAGTTAGGTTTAAGTAGTTTTAAGTTCTAGGGGACTGATGACCACAGATGTTAAGTCCCATAGTGCTCAGAGCCATTTGAACCATTTTTTTTGTCCAAAGTTTTATGTTTATCATACCTTTAATCAAGGAGATATAAGAAGGCAAAGCGAAAAATTATTTGCAGCGCAATTTTTCAGGCTAGTTTGTTTCAATTTATATATCATTGTTAACCAATGCTGGGAATTAAACCCGCTGTTCTGTGAGGCTTTAAGCACGTTTTTTCGAATAAGACTGGTTTTGAAGCTTTGATAGAAAAAGTTATTTTTAAAATAAGTCTCGAATAAACTCCATTTTCACTTTTTCACAAAAATCTCCATTTTTTCGACGAATTTGTGGAACATTTGAAAATCTAGGTGAATGAAATTATGTATTCCAAATCCTTGTGCTACCGAACTATTGCCTATTAAGTTTCATGTTCACCATGCGTGTACTCCACGAGATATGAGAACCGGAAGTTTACATTTTTCTCGTGCGTGATTTTCGCAGCCATCTTTGATTCAAATTGCCTATCATTGTTAGCCCACGTTCGATAATCGAATACACTTTTTATGGCGGTTGAAATCTTGGTGTTTCTAATGAGCTCATTTTGGAAAGTTATATAGAACATGGTTCTATCAGGTCAAAAATAGCGCATTGTTTACCTTTGTAGAAAATCATCTACTTTGCACTTAATTTATTCAGTATGGGAAAGTGGCACGTAAAATATAACTTCATATGGGAGAACCTTGCGCTTTTAGGTTACTACATGCCAAATTTCACGGTTGTCATATCTTCACAGTCTTTGCCTAAAATCTTCTGGCTTAATGTCGCTCGTAAAATTCTTTCGTTATTGTTCTTAAGAGAACGTATAAAGTTGTAGAAGACTGCCAAATTTCATTTCTTTCCACAAAACATCGCTCAGTGTCACCAGAATTTCGCGCTCACTCTATGCAATGTAGCGCGTGGAGTCAAACAAGTGACTGTACCTCGGCTCCGACGAACGGAAAACTTTACCACTGTTCACTGAGGACATGTGCTAATGTTCATATAAAATCTCAACGAAATCCCTGATAATCGATGAGGAAAATGTTCTGAAATTACGGCGATTTGACATGAAATTACATTGGCGATTTCATTGCCTCCGCTATGACAGGCTGGAGTACTTTTCACAGCATGAGGGATATCTAATTCAATATCCTAGCCTCAACTGTCCCTGAAGAGGCGCAGAGGCTTAAATTGGGTCCTTCTGCAACAGAAGTTGGTCATCTAGTTGCTATGGAATTTCAGAAATTTCAACGTAAGACACTCAATGCATTACCGCAGATTACTGTTCTAGACTTGACCATGATCAGTGCTATCCCATTGCGGCTATTCTCACTCAGCTTGAAAGATGTACTGTAGATGTGTGGTAAGTGGCTCCACTCAATACAGCGCATTCTACAAGTGCCAGAAATTCCTGGATGGAAGAAATGATCGTATGGCATTGTTGTCCGAGAGGCCCCATCCGGGTAAGTTCGGCAGCCAAGCGCAAGTCTTATTTCAGTCAGCGCCACATTGGGCGACTTGCATGCCGGTGATGAGGATGAAATGATGATGATGACGACAACACAACTCCCAGTCCACGCCACGAGCGGAGAAAATCTCCAACCCGGCCGGGAATCGAATGGGAGGCAAGCACCGTTACCACTCTGCTAAGCAGGCAGGCGAGATTTATACAGTCTACCAATAACACAAATAATGCTGACAGAAGTGCAGTAACTTTCTGGTCATTCATTAATTCACCAGCAAGTGGGTACAACACAGTTACGCGGTTTACAATATACTGTCAATGACAGACAGCAGCAAGCTACTACATTTACCAATCCAAACCCTTTCCCACCAACTCTACAAACGCTGCTAACAACATCACACTTACAAATTACATATTTCTCAGCTTTTGGTTATAGGAACAAATTTTACACAAAAACTCACTTAGCAACTGCAAATAAGCAGTTATTAAATAAACTGAAAATAATTCCACTGAATAAACAAGGGCCGCACGGAGTAGCTGCGCGGTTTCAGGTGTCTTGCCACAGTTCGCCCCCCCCCCCCCTTTCGTCGGATCATTGAGTCCTCCCTCGGGCATGGCAGTGTGTGTCGTCCCTAGCGTAAGTTAGTTTAAGTTAGATTAAGTAGTGTGTAAGCCTAGGGACCGATGACCTCAGCAGTTTGGTCCCATAGGAACGTACCACCACCACCAATAAACACGAGCTCAGTGAAATTATTGTATTACCAGAAGAGAACTGGACACGAAATGCTGGATAGGTGTAGTCTGTAAACCGAAAAGAAAACAGCGTCGTGGTGGGGGAAGTCATATTTCCCCAAAGTACGCTACAACTGCTGCACAGGATGACTAAGAATCAATTGTTCATCTACGATGGTGGTTTGAAAAGTTCTCGGAACTTTGTCAATGTAGTCTCCTTGTAGGTCAATGGACTTGGTCCACCGATGTTCCAGTGCCTTGATCCCATCTCGAAAATGAGTTTCCACCAGGCATGCAAAACAGTTATCAACTCAGGCTATCAAATCTTCGTTTGAAGTGAATCTTCATCCACCAAGAAAAATTTTCAGGTTTGGGCAGAGATGGAAGTCTGACGGAACCATATCAGGTGAAAAGGTGGGTGTGGCAACAATTCATACCTTAGTTCGTGTTATTGTGCCATGGCGACGGCACATGTGAGTGGGCGAGCATTGTCTTGATGGAAGATGACTTTCTTCCTTGATAAACCTGGCCTTTTTCGCGTATTGACCAGGATGTTAGCATAGTATTCTCCAGTAATTGTTTGCCCAGTGGGGAGATAATCTACAAATAGAATCCCTTTCGTGTCCCAGAACACTGATGCCATGACCCATCCCACTGAAGGAATTATCTTTGCTTTCTTTGATGTTGGAGAATCAGCATGTTTCCACTGCTTTGACTGGTAGTGCACCCAAGTTTCATCTGTGGTCACAAACCAGCACAAAAAATCCTATTCATTTCTCCTAAAACGAGCCAAACATTGTTATAACATGTCCATTCTCATGCGTTTTCGATCCTGCGTCAAGAGTCGCGGCATCCATATTGCAGATATTTTTTTTCATTTCTAATACTTCAATTAAAATGTGATATACCCTTCCAGATGACATGTGGCTTGTGTGAGCAATTTCACGCACTTTTAATCGACGGTCCTCCATGACCATTTTGTGCACTTTTGCAATGATTTCTGGAGTAGTGACGCATCTTGGCCAACCACTGCGCGGATCAACATCTAAGCTCTCCCGACCAAATTTAAATTCATTTGACCAACAGTTGAATATGAAGAAGCAGAGTCCCCAGTATATTCTGGAAATCGGCATGAATGTCCTTTGCTTTCACACCTTCCTTTACGAGTTACTTAATCAATACTCGAATCGCGATTTTTTCCATCTTCGCAGATCACTACGCGTGAACAACAACAGAGCCACGTCACCGCCACAGCTCCCTTCCAAGAGCACTGACGTGGCACGTGTTTACAGGCAACAGTCCAATGAATATGACGTGAGCAACTTGTTGCGCTAGCGCTGACCTCTCGTGGTGATTTCGAGAACTTTTCAAACTACCCTCGTAGCACCGTAGAATGGTGTAGATTCAGTACGTATGCTTTTCTTGTATTATTTTTATAATACTAACTCAAATTTGTATCCCATGTAGTGTCAAGGCATATTGTGCAAAATAAACATCCCTTGGGCAAGTCTGCGCACTGCGTCACCAATGAAGGCACACTGCGGAGGGTCAGCATGACTTGGGTGAGATAACTCGTAGTCGCTTCTTGTGACGTAATGGGGTACACAGAGTGCGAAATCACGTGTTCGGTCTTAATTTTGCAGACCGATTATGGAGGGCATTGTATGACCACATTCCGGGGACCTACCTTCCCTTGCACTTCTACATTCCACCCCGACCCACTCCGCACTGTTACGCCCCATAACACAATTTAACCCATAACACGGTTCTACTAAACTTATATATGGAACACATACTTAATATTTGCTCTTAACCCACTTCACTTAAGTGTAAATATTACTTTTATAGCGTCAAAACTTTATTTTTAATAATCTGCGTTTTTTCATATCCTGCAATACGGAAACTATTAGACCTACAGAAAAAATGAACGGGATCTTCTTTGTAGCAAATTTAATGTAGTTTAATTCTGTATTTTCGTGAGAAACCGCAATTTCCGAGTTATTTAAGAAAAGCACAAAAAAGTTACCTTTAAACGTCCCCGCCCCCTCACCGCCCGGCAACCCATGCCTACTTCCCACGATGGGACGTTTTACTATGTTGCTCATGACACACCCGCTTGCCACTGCATGAAGACGTTGTGGGATGGCCAGAGAGCCAATACCGGGTTATTAGAGGAAGCCGAAAGGCACGCGTTTTAGGTCACGCAGGCTGGCGTGAGGTCTGGAACAGGACAAGGAAATTAGACTTTAGAAAAAACGGACCTAGCTGGTGGAATACTTAACTTTAATCCATTAATGATGAGCGTCGCTCTTGACTGTACATGATTCATAATATCAATAGTAATTGAACATGGCGCCTTGTTAGGTCGTAGCAAATGACGTAGCTGAAGGCTATGCTAACTATCGTCTCGGCAAATGAGAGTGTATTTTGTCAGTGAACCATCGCTAGCAAAGTCGGTTGTACCACTGGGGCGAGTGCTAGGAAGTCTCTCTAGACCTGCCGTGTGGCGGCGCTCGGTCTCTGATAGTGGCGACACGCGGGTCCGACGTATACTAACGGACCGCGGCCGATTTAAAGGCTACCACCTAGCAAGTGTGGTGTCTGGCGGTGACCCACAGAAGATTTACGACTACACAATTTTCTCCCCTAATTGATCCCTGTTGATTGGATTAGATGGGGCAATGGCATAGAAGTTAGAAAGGATTGCGTGGTAAAACAGACAAAATATTATTCTGATTTAGAAAACCATTTTGCTGTAAAACTATTTGTTTATTCGATCGCTGAAAGAACCTCGTACGTCCAAGCATCTAGGTGAAATGTGAGAGTTTGTGATCAAATGGTTCAAATGGCTCTGAGCACTATGGGACCCAACATCTTAGGTCATAAGTCCCCTAGAACTTAGAACTACTTAAACCTAACTAACCTAAGGACATCACACACAACCATGCCCGAGGCACGATTCGATAAGAAAGAATAATTATACACTATCATACATTTAATAATATTTTGGATAACATCGCCGCGAAATGTTTGCGCGCGCGTGTGTGTGTGTGTGTGTGTGTGTGTGTGTGTATTGTTAGGTAAAGAGAAACACGCTAGCTTCGCGTTCAGGCAACGACCTCGTAACATTGTGTCGTGTTAACTAGGCCAGCACGGAGATACCAAGTATCAACACGCCAAGGCTAACAGCAGCCATAGTTATCTCGGCTGTCTGCTCTGCCCCGGCTGACGCGTGTTAAATGTATTTCCTCCAGTTGACGTTACATGCCCATTGCTCTCTTATGTAAGGAGTCTTGAACTATCGTAGATCAACCTCATCAGTACCTCATGGGCGGCCACCATAACATACATTGGAGTTAGTTACAGTCCGCTGATAAACAAGCGGGCGATCAAGACCTGCAGGCTGCCTTCTGTCCTACAGAGTGAAGGCAAATTTCGGAAGTGATAATCTCGTACAATGAAAGAACTGCCTAGCTCGCACTTTATTTAGCGACACCAACTATTCATGGCGCCTCATAGCAGACTGCCATAATCAGATTCCTCCTCCTGTTAGAAAATCCATCAGTGTGCAGCGTTTATGGTGCATAGATCTCTGTACACCACACTTTAAAAGAATTTTAAGGACATCGTATTTGCGTTGACTATTGTGGCTATTTATTTCACAATTGTTATTGAGGCAGCTATCAATTGGTATTTGCAAAAGATTTGGCTTCAAATTGCTCTGAGCCCTATGGGACTTAACTTCTGAGGTCATCAGTCCCCTAGAACTTAGAACTACTTAAACCTAACTAACCTAAGGACATCACACACACCCATGCCCGAGGCAGGATTCGAACCTGCGACCGTAGTGGTCGCGCGGTTCCAGACTGTAGCGTCTAGAACCGCTCGGCCACCCCGGCCGGCAGATTTGGCTTCAACACATGTAAAACTTTAAAATCCTCCGACTTTTATGCACGTCATCGTTAGTACTGAGCCTTTTTACTGTAAGAATACAACAGCACTGAAGGAGCGCGAAGCTCTGTACTTAGTAGAATGATGAAAATTACATGAACTATTATCAATCTTAATATCCTTCAAGAATGTGTAAGAACATCGGTTTATTGTGATTTGTGTTAATGTGTAAGGAAATCTGTTTTGCTGATTTGTGTTAGGGGAGTTAAAATTGCCAATAGTTCATGTAATTGACATAATTTGACGATGTACGGAACTTCGCGCTCCTTCAGTATTGCTATATTCTTACAGTGAAGAGGCCCGGTTCTGACGATTACACGTCGGAGAATTTTAAAGTTTGAAATGCGTTCGCCGGGCGATGTAGCCTAGCGGTTCTAGGCGCTTCAGTCCGGAACCGCGCGACTGCTACGGTCGCAGGTTCGAATCCTGCCTCGGGCATGGATGTGTGTGATTTTCTTAGGTTAGTTAGGTTTAAGTAGTTCTAAGTTCTAGGGGACTGATGACCTCAGATGTTAAGTCCCATAGTGCTCAGAGTCATTTGAACCATTTTTTTGAAATGTGTTGAAGCAAGGCCTTTGGCAGTACCAGTTGATGATGACCTTAAGACCGAAATTGCAAGTATCAAATAAATAAACTCTACAGTCAACTGCGAATATTATGTCCTTCGAAAAATTCCACGTGACTGTGAACCTCAACCAAGAGAATGTATTTTACATCAGCATATGATTAGCTATTGTGTAGTTACAGTCCGCGTTGTTTTGACAATGGATCTTACGAAAATGATTTGGTCTTAACACATTTCATGCTTCTGTGTGAAGGCATGAGTGAGAGTGGACCGCAATGCATGAGACTCATATCTTTTATGTTTTGAAACGTAGCTTTACGCATTTTAGCCACATTCGTCCCAGATCGGTTTACTAAGGGTGCTGATGACCGCCCTGTTGAGCGTCCTACCAACCAAGCAATAAACATTTTTTAGACTTCCTTCGACAGAGAAATCACGTGTCACAACAACCAATCCGGAAATAAAAGGCAATATGTGCCAGGATGACAGAAACAATCAGTACAGAACATTTCGTCACATTTAGCACTGAATCGTATCATGTACAACTGCGGAATGCAGAAATGCGGAACTTCTCTCTTAACAGAACAAAAAAATTGTCAGATGTAATTTCCAGAGTACCCCAAGGAAGTGTGTAGAACTGTACTGTTTACAGTATATTTAAATGATGTACTTGAAAGCGTCGGAAGCTCTTTGAGACTCTATAAGAAAGTAGAAACGCCAGAAGACAGTACAGATTTGCAGAATCATCTACAGAGGATTGATGAATGGCGCAGGCTTTGGTAATTGAGCCTTAACGTAAATAAATGTAACACATTGCGCGAGCTACTGCACAACTGTACTAGTGATGACAAAGTGGTGGAAATACTATTTACCGTAAAATATCTGGGAGTACCTTTCTAGAGCGAGCTTCAGCGGAATGACCACATCAAGTAAATAGTAGGAAAAGTAGATGCCATACTGAGATTTAACGGAAGAATCGTAACGAAATGCAGCTCACTGACGAAGAAAACTTCGTATAAGGCCCTTGTTCGACCGATTCTTGAGTGTTGTTGGTCAATCTTGGACCCTCACCGTGTAGGGCTGATAGAAGAAACAGAGGCGGCCCAACGAAAAGAGCGCCACGTTTCGTCACGGGTTCGTTTAGTCGGCGCGAGAGCGTTGGTAAGATGCTCAACATATTCCAGTAGCAGACGATACAAGAGAGGCATTGTGGATCACGGAGAGGTTCACTATCCAGATTTCGAGAGAGCACTTTCCGGGAAGGGTCGGACAACATATTACTCCCTCTCACATACATCTCACAAAATGACCACGCCGAGAAAATTCGCGAGATTAGAGCTAATGCAATTGTCGACAATCGTTCTTCCCACCCGCCATTCGCGAGTGGAACAGAGGAGGCATCAGTTAGTGGCGGCAGAACTACACTCCGTCACACATCATTAGGTGACTTGCGGAGTATGATGTACGTGTAGAGATCATCACAATCAAAAAGCATACTCCTCCATCATAAGTGTCTAAGCGGTTGCCTAATGGCCAAGCGAATCGCAGAGGTTAAGAAACTGCACGAGCAAACGACAGGTCCGAGCTTCAAATCCTCGCCCGGCAATCCAGATTTAGCTCTTCTATTGTTTCCCAATTTACGCGGCCGTAGCTGAGCGGTCACCTTGTCTTAGTATCATGCGGAGGACCGGGTCCATTTCCCGGTACTGCCAGATATTTTTCTTTGGTAGAACGACTTGAACGGGATGCACTCGGCCTCGAGAGACTAATCGAAGAGCTACTTGGATGAGAAGTAGCGGCTCCAAAGTTCAGGAAGTTGATGACGGCTGGGAGAGCGTTGTTCTCAACTCTCTCACGCCCCCTTCATCCGTTTGTGTGTGTGTGTGTGTGTGTTCAGTCTTCTGACTAGTTCGATATGTTCCTCTCTTCTGCCAACTTCTTCACCTCAGAATAGCACTTGCACTTCTTGGCTATATTTTAGTTTCTGTCTTCCCCTGCAGCTCCCTCTAGTACCTTGGAAGTTATGCCTTGACGTCTCAAAATCTGTCCCTTGTTGTCAATGATTTCCACATGCTCCTCTCACCGCCGACGGAACCTCCTGATTTCTTACCTTATCAGCCCAACTAATTTTCAACATCCTTCTGTATCGCCGTGTCTAAAACGCTTCGATTCTCTTAGTTTCAAGTTTTTCCACAATCCATAATTCACTTGCATACAAACCTTTGGCAGATTTCATCGCAGAAACCGGATCCAATTAAATAAAATATGCACACAGCTGACGGTGTCATTGTTTCTACACGCAGAAGAGAAAATCTGCATCCCTGTCTTACGCCGCTTCTAGTCTGAGCACATCTCTCTTGGTTCAAATTGTACAAATGGCTCTGAGCACTATGGCACTTAACATCTGAGGTCATCAGTCCCCTAGAACATAGAACTACTTAAACCTAACTAACCTAAAGACATCACACACATCCATGCCCGAGGCAGGATTCGAATCTGCGACGGTAGCAGTCGCGCGGTTCCGAACTGAAGCGCCTAGAACCGCTCGGCCACTCCGGCCGGCTCATCTCTCTTGGTCTTCCATTCTTATTGTCCCTTCTTGTTTCTTGTTCATACTATATATTACTCGCCTTCCCCTTCAGTGTACACCTATTTTTCTGAGAATTTCGAACATACTACAGTATTTCGCGTTCCCGAAAGCTTTTCCTAGGTCTACAAATTCTGTAAGTGTGTCCTGATTTTTCTTAAGTCTTGCTTTTATTATTAAACGGAACCTCAGAACTGCCTATGATGACTTTACATTACCTAAAGCAAAACTGATATTCATCTAACAGATCCCCAGTTTTCTTTCTCCTTTTTCTTGTCAGCAACCTGGATGCATGAACTGTTAAGCTCGATTGCAATAGTTCTCGCACTTGACTGACTTTTCTGTTTCGGAAATTCTGTGTGAGACATTTTTCCGAAAGTCTAATGGTATGTCTCCAACTCTCATATTCTACAAACTAATGTGAACTGTCGTTTTGTTGCGACTACCACCAATGATTCCAGAAATTCCAAAAGAATGTTGTCTATGCCTTCTGCCTTAATTGGTCGCAAGTTTTCCAGAGCTGTGTTAAGCTATGTCTCGAATACTGGATCCCCTATGTCTTTCATTTATACTCCAATTTCCTCTTCTGTCATCAGACAGTTCCTCCTACTCACAGAGGCCTTCAGTTTACGCTTTCCACCTATTCGCTCTCTCCTCTATGTTTAACAGTGGAACACCTCTTGTACACTTTATGTTGACGCCTCGGTTTTAATGTCACCGAGGGTTGCCGTGTGTTTTCTGTATGTTGAATCTGTCCTTCTAGTGATCATTTCAGTTTTGATTGCTCCCCTTCTAAGAACAGTTAATCGTAGATTACTGGTGCAACCTAGTGACTGGGAAAAACGCAGGTCACTCTCGTTTTCAAGAAGGACCACAGGATAGATGCACACAATTATGAGCCTATATCATTCTGTTGTAATGGAACATGTTTTATGCTCAAGAATTAAGACGTTTTTGGCGAATGAATACTTTCTCTAGAAGAATCAACAACGATTCAGCAAACAGTGATCGTGCGAAACTTAGCTCGCCCTTTTCCTCCATGAGATCAATAGCACTGTAGAAAACGGCGCTCAGGTGGATGCCGTGTTCCTTGACATCAGGAAGGTATTTCACACTGTCCCACACTGCCGTTCAGTGAAAAAAATGCGAGTTTACCGAGTATCGGACCAGATTAACGACTGATTCAAGTATTCCTTCGCAGACAGAACTCACCGCGTCGCTCTTAACGGAACAAAAACAACAGATGTGAAGGTAATTTCCGGAGTACCACAAGGAAGTATGATAGGACCGTTACTGTTTACAACGTATATAAGTAATCCAGTAGAAAGCGTTGGGTGCTGTTTAACACTGTTCGCACATGATGCAGTTGTCTATAAGAAAGTAGAAACGCCAGAAGGCACTACCGATGTGCAGAATGACCTGCAGAGGAGTGGTGCAGGCTGTGGCAGTTGATCCTGAACCGAAGTAAATGTAACATATTGCACATACATAGAAAAAACAAGCTACTGTACAACCACACTGGTGATGGCAAACTGTTGGAAACAGTATATACCGTAAAATATCTAGGATTAACTATCCAGAGCACATAAAACAAATAGCAGGAAGTGGCTTACAAACGCTTAACGACCGATTCTTGAGTTTATTTTTCATCAATGCACGATCCTTACCAGGCACGACTGATAGAAGAGATAGAGTAGCTCCAACGAAGAACAGCGCGTTTGTGACGGGATCGTTTAGTCGGTGCGAAAGCGTTGCCGAGGTGCTCAACAACCCCAGTGGCAGACGTTACAAGAGAGGCGTTGTGCTTCACAGAGAAGTTTACCATTGATATTACGAGAGAGCACTTCCCGGGAAGAATCAGATAACACATTAATTGTTCTCACATACATCCTACGTAATGACCACGAAGAGGAAATAGAGGCAATACAGAGGCTTACCGGCCGGCTGATGTGGCCGAGCGGTTCTAGGCGCTTCAGTCTGGAACCGCGCGACCGCTACGGTCGCAGGTTCGTATTCTGCCTCGGGCATAGATGTGTGTGATGTCCTTAGATTAATTAGGTTTAAGTAGTTCTATGTTCTAGGGGACTGATAACCTCAGACGTTAAGGCCCATAGTGCTCAGCCATTTTTTGAACAGAGGCTTACCGACAATCATACCTTCCACGCAGCATTCGCGAGTGGAACAGGGAAGGGGAGATCAGTTAGTGATACCAGAAGTACCCTCCCCACCCGACGCTTAGCTACACTACTGGCCATTAAAATTGCTGCACCACGAAGATAACGTGCTACAGACGCGAAATTTAACCGACAGGAAGAAGATGCTGTGATATGCAAATGATTAGCTTTTCAAAGCATTCACACAACGTTGGCGCCGGTGGCGACACCTACAACGTGCTGACATGAGTAAAGTTTCCAACCGATTTCTCATACACAAACATCAGTTAACCGGCGTTGCCTGGTGAAACGTTGTTGTGATGCCTCGTGTAAGGAGGAGAAATGCGTACCATCACGTTTCCGACTTTGATAAAGGTCGGATTGTAGCCTATCGCGATTGCGGTTTATCGTATCGCGACATTGCTGATCGCGTTGGTCGAGATCCAATGACTGTTAGCAGAGTATGGAATCGTTGGGTTCAGGAGGGTAATAGGGAAAGCCCTGCTGGATCCCAACGGCCTCGTATCACTAGCAGTCGAGATGACAGGCATCTTATCCGCATGACTGTAACGGATCGTGCAGCCACGTCTCGATCCCTGAGTCAACAGATGGGGACGTTTGCAAGACAACAACCATCTGCACCAACAGTTCGACGACGTTTGCAGCAGCATGGATTATCAGCTTGGGACCATGGCTGCGGTTACCCTTGACGCTGCATCACAGACAGGAGTGCCTGCGATGGCGTACTCAACGACGAACCTGGGTGCACGAATGGCAAAACGTCATTTTTTCGGATGAATCCAGGTTCTGTTTATAGCATCGTGATGGTCACATCCGTCTTTGGCGACATCGCGGTGAACGCACATTGGAAGCGTGTATTCGTCATCGCCCTACTGACGTATCACCCGGCGTGATGGTATGGGGTGCCATTGGTTACACGTCTCGTTCACCTCTTGTTCGCATTGACGGCACTTTGAACAGTGGACGTTACATTTCAGATGTGTTACGACCCGTGGCTTTTCCCTTCATTCGATCCCTGCGAAACCTTACACTTCAGAAGGATAATGCACGACCGCATGTCGCAGGTCCTGTACGGGCCTTTCTGGATACAGAAAATGTTCGACTGCTGCCCTGGCTAGCTCATTTTCCAGATCTCTCACCAATTCAAAACGTGTGGTCAATGGTGGCCGAGCAACTGGCTCGTCACAATACGCCAGTCACTACACTTGATAAACTGTGGTATCGTGTCGAAGCTGCATGGGCAGCTGGACCTGTACACGCCATCCAAGCTCTGTTCGACTCAATGCCCAGGCGTATCAAGGCCGTTATTACGGCCAGAGGTGATTGTTCTGGGTACTGATTTCTCAGGATCTATGCACCCAAATTGCCTGAAAATGTAATCACGTGTCAGTTCTAATACAATATATTTGTCCAATGAATATCTGTTTATCATCTGCATTTCTTCTTGGTGTAGCAATTTCAATGGCCAGTAGTGTAGATGATTTCTTCACATTTTTAGTCCAGCCATTTCACCTTAGTTTCCTTGTACTTCCTATTTATTCCATTCTAGGTGACTTGATTTCCTGTATCTTCCTGAATATTTTTATATTTTCTTCTACTATCAATCAACTGACGCCTTTGCTCTGTTCCTCAAGGTTTCTTCCTGATTACTATTCTCACCCCACTCACACGACGTTATTAGCAGACGACAACTCGTGGCTGCTCAACATCGCACAATCCACAGATTGTGACGACGCAATCATTTTAGTTTTTAGTTCTGTTGTTTCTCAATCCGAGCCTGAGATCTCGGGCTCTAATGACCTCGTTGTGACCTGATGTTGCTTTCCTCCGAGTTGACGGCGCGCCACATCCACGTCACAGATACCACGTCCCGCTGACGTCCGCCTGCCGTCGTCAGCAACGACTACGTCACGTCGTTGCCGCAAGCGAGCACCGTCCATTGTCTTGGCACACGTCAGCAGCCGAGGCTGCAATCGCAAGCACTGCGATCGTCCGTCCAGAGCCATGTTTCTCCCCTTACGCGTTCTCGATCTAAAAACAGTGAGAGGTGGTTCCATTGTAAACGAGTCAGCCATGCGCGTCCATAGGAAAATTTTCAAGAGGGGCAAGTTTAAATGTTTAAAAGAGTTTGGAAAGGCGATGTGTCCCAAGAACTAAATTTGATAAGAACACCAATTTTATTGTATCTCAAAAGACTGCTAGTAATCTACTCTGTATTTTTAAGGTAAGCGTATTTCAGTAGCTTGTGAAACATACCATAAAAAACTGACAGAGCACTAAGTCGAAACGAAGCCACAGGAGTGAACGGAATTCCGTCAGAACTACTGATGGCTTTGGGAGAGCCAGCCATGGCAAAACTATTCTTCCTGGTGTGGAAGGTGCATGAGACAGGTGAAATACCTTCAGACGGCAAGAAAAATATAATAATTCCAATTCCAAAGAAATCAGGTGTTGACAGGAGTGGATATTGCCCAACTATCAGTTTAATAAGTCGCAGTTGCAAAATGCTAACACAAATTCTTTACAGAATAATGGGAAACTGATAGAGGCTGACCTCAGAGAAGATCAGTTTGGATTCCAGAGAAATGTTGGAACACATGAGGCAATACTGACTCTGTATCTTCTCTGATAAGAAAAGTTAAAACGGATCTATGTTTATAGCATCTGTAGACTTGCAGGAAGCGTTTGACAATGTCGACCGGAACACTCTCTTTAAAATCCTGAAGGTAGCAGGGGTAAAATACAGGGACGACCGAAGGACTGTTTACAGTTTGTACAGAAACCAGACTGCAGTTATAAGAGCAGAGGCGCATGAAAGGTAAGCGGTACGTGAGAAGGGAGTGAGACAGGGTTGTAGCTAATCACTGACGTTATTCAATCAGTACACAGGGCAAGCAGTAAAGGAAACCAAACAAAAATTTGGAGTACGAATTAAAGTGCACGGAGAAGAAATAAAAACTTTGAGGTTTGCTGATGACATTCTAATTCTGTCAGAGACACCAAAGGACTTGGAACAGAAGTTCAAGGGAATGGACATCGTCTTTAAAGAAGGATGTAAGATGAACATCAACAAAAGCAAAACAAGGATAATGGAACGTAATCGAATGAAGTCAAGTGATGCTGACGAAATTAGGTTAGGAAACGAGACACTTAAAGTAGTGAATAAGTTTTGCTACTTGGGTAGCAAAGGAACTGATGATGACCGAAGTAGAGAGGATATAGTATGTAGAATGACAAAGGCAAGGAAAGCATCTCTGAAGAAGAGAAATTTGTTGACATCGAATACAGATTTGAGTGTTAGGAAGGTTTTCTGAAAAACGACGTATTTTATTTCAAGTGCGTGTATGTAGTGTAGTCAAGTGTTTAAGTGAAACACCGACAATAAACAGTTTGGACAAGAAGAGAAGAGAATAGAGTCTTTTGAAATGTGGTGCTTCAGAATAATGGTGAAGATTAGATCGGTAGATCATGTAACTAATGAGGAGATACTGACTAGAATTGAGGAGAAAAGGAATTTGTGGCAAAACCTGACTAGGATAAGGGATAGGTTGATAGGACACATTCTGAGACATCAAGGGATCACCAATTTTTAGTACTGAAGAGAAGCGTGTGTGTGTGTGGGAGGAGGGTGATTTGAGGAATCGTAGATGGAGACCAAGATATGAATATAGAAAACAAATTCAGGAGGATGTAGGTTGCTGTAGTTACGCGGAAATGAAAAGGCTTACACACGATAGAGAAATGAAGAGCTACAACAGACCAGTCTACAGACTGAAGATCACAATGACAACATGGAGCATAAATCCTTTTATGCTATTAACATGAAAATGGATCAAATGGTTCAAATGGCTCTGAGCACTATGGGACTTAACATCTGTGGTCATCAGTCCCCTAGAACTTAGAACTACTTAAACCTAACTAACCTAAGGACATCACACACATCCATGCCCGAGGCAGGATTCGAACCTGCGACCGTAGCAGTCGCGCGGTTCCGGACTGAGCGCCTAGAACCGCGAGACCACCGCGGCCGGCCATGAAAATGGATGCCACGTTGGTTCAACGATCTGAAATTACATTTTCATTTGATTAAATTCAAGGTATTTAACGAGTTACGAAAGAAAGCTAGAAAAATTATCGAAAGCAATTTTTTATACTCCCTTAAGGTCAGGTTGAAACTGAAAATTGAAATTCTGAAACAGGAAAAAATATCAGAATGATTCACAAAAACCTGCTGGATATTAACAAAAATCCGCATTAATATCCCTCGAAGAAGAGAAACAGGGTATAAAATTTAAAGAAAGCTTTTTCAATTCTGGTGTCATCTATACCACAGTGTTTGCTTGTAAGTAAAATTTGTTTACGTTAATGGGTTTATTGGATTACTTTCATGATTTCTGTTTGTTGGAGTCGGCTGGCGTAACTGAAGTTGAACAGAATGTGTTTTGAAAACTATGTTTGTTTGGCTTGGTTAGGTAAAATGTAGTTCAGGGCCAATAGTCGACTAGATGAATGTGGGAATCCTCCAGAGCCATCCTCATATTGAATTGACTTTTAGCAGCCTAGGACTGCATAAAGACAACCTCGTCTCTCGAGTTTGTGTCATTAGTATGCAGCATGCCATCTGGAATGCAGAATTTGTAGCTTTGTGATTGCATGTGGTGATGTGTTGCGGCCATAGACTTTGAGAAGGCCCCAACTCTGAAGAGCATTTTTTTCGACCTTGAAATTTCACAATTATTTCTCTCTCATCTAACGCAGAAAATATTTTCATTTTTCGGCTAACGTCTTTGGGATTAAGTATAGATGAACATACCTAAATATAGACTGGCTGTGTTCTTCAGAGTGCATTACAGTAGTCCTGCCGTCTAAAACGTAATACAGGAACAGCAAGCCATTATGTGTAGGGACAGGAAAATTTCGCGAAAAGGATAACGCGAAATTGGTGGTTTTTATGTGAAATAAACCGAAATCGGCGTTTATGCGAAATATCGTGAAATTTTTGATTTTCCCGTACAAAAAATGTTATAAATCTGAGGACAACAGTTCACTAATATCCAGAACTGACAGTTATTGAATGTTAAAACATAACTTTTTCTTACTCCTTCCCTCACGACTGAGGTTCGTGCATAGCCTTGGATGACAGTTCATTTCCTGCGTAACGAACTAAATTGGCAGAAAATAGCACCGAAATAGGCAAAGAATATCACCGAATTTGCACAAAAATAGTACCGAATTTGGCCATAAATTAAAACGATTTTGTCCTGTCCCCAATTACGAGTTTTCTTTTTTCCATAGACAAATGTTCCACTACCGCGGTGGCTCCGTTGTGCATCAAGAAGAGGAAGCGTCTTATTGGTAGTGGTAATGGATGACCGATACGTATGCTACTGCCATGTTTATGTATCGGGAATCGGACACGGAATCCGTGCGCCACCATGTTAGAGCGGCTACTTGCTGCAGCTTGATAAGGGCTGAACGAGGAAGCGACAGAAAAAAAAACTGAAGACGATGTATCGGCACGGTTCTGTAAAAGTTCGTATCGTTCAGACCGCAGACCGGCGCCGAAACTGCAGCCACACCAAGGAATCGGCATAATTTATCGTGAAATCAAAATATTTAGTGAATGTCAAAAGCTGCGGCAGGCCTATTTCACGCCGTGGTGGGGAATGTTAAATCAACGGATTAGCGGAGTCGTAGACAGTGATTGTTACATGATCGAGAGAATTCTGTAATGAATAAAAAGGCTGCACTCAGATTCCAGGATAGGGCGAGTGCCGGTTCTGTCAGTGGTCTGACGAATTCAATCGCAGTATTAGATCTACCATCTCATCTTCATCTATGCCGTCTTCCCTTTCTATAATATTGTCCCTTGTATAGACCCTCTGTATTTTCCTTCTACAAGCTTTCCCTTCTTTTCTTATTACTGATTTTCCATCTGAGCTCTTGATATTCATCCAGGTGGTTCTCTATTCTCCAAAGGCCTCTTTTCATGTAGGCGGTATTTGTTTTACTCCTAGCGATATATCCTTTCAAATCCTTACATTTGTTAAAAAAAATTGTTCAAATGGCTCTGAGCACTATGGGACTCAACATCTGAGGTCAGCAGTCCCCTAGAACTTAGAACTACTTAAGCCTAACTAACCTAAGGACATCACACACATCCTTGCCCGAGGAAGGGTTCGAACCTGCGACCGTAGCGGTCGCGCGGTTCCAAACTGAAGCGCCTAGAACCTCTCGGCCACACTGGCCGACCTTACATTTGTCCTCTAGCCATTCCCACTCAACCATTTTGCACTTCCTGTCAATCCCATTTTCACATTTGTATTTCCTTTTGCCTGATTCAGTTGCTGCATTTTTATATTTTCTCCTTTTATCAGTGAAATTCAATATGTCCAGTGATATCCAAGGACTTCTACTAGGCCTTGTCTCTCAGTTGTTTGGTCCTCTGCTGCCTTCATTATTTCAACTTTCAAACTTCTATTGTATTACATCCCCTGTTGTACTCAACCATTGCCACATGCTTCCTCTGAAATTCTCAATAACCTCTGGTTCCTTAAATTTATCCAGACTCTATCTCTTTAATTTCGTATCTTTCTGCAGTTTCTTCAGTTATAGTGAACTGTTCATGACCAGTAAATTATGGTCAGTCCGTAACTTCCCCCCAGAAATATCTTGCAGTTCAAAATCCAGTTCCGAAATTTGTCTTGCCATTATACAATCAATGTGAAATCGATTGGTGTCGTCGGCCGGAGAAGCCGAGTGGTTCTAGGCACTACAGATTCGAATCCTGCTTCGGGCATGGATGTGTGTGATGTCCTTAGGTTAGTTAGTTTTAAGAAGTTCTAAGTTCTAGGGGAGTAATGACCTCAGAAGTTAAGTCCCATAGTGTTCAGAGCCATTTGAACCCATTGGTGTCTCCAGGTCTCTTCCACATATACAAACTTTTTTTTCATTCTTTTCCCCCTTTCCATATTCGTCTACTATTTTTCCTTCTCTTCGTTTTTTCCTACTAGCTATTGAGTTCCAGTCCGCCATGAAAATCAGGTTTTCGTCTCCATTAACTACATGACTAATTTCTTTTATCACACACATTCCTTCAACCTCTTCATTATCTATGGAGGTAGTCGACATACAAAATTCTACTACAGTACCAGGTGCGGGCTTCATGTATACCATAGCGATGATAATGCATTCATTATGCTGTTTGTAGCATCTTACCCGCATTTCTGTTTTCTTATTCATTATTAAACGTACTCCTGCATTACCCGTATTTGATTTTGTATTTATAGCCCTTTATTCACCTGACCAGAATTCCTGTTCCTCCTGTCGCCGAACATCACTAATTCCCACTATATCTAACTTCAACCAATCCATTTCCCTTTTAAAATTTTCTAAATTATCTTCCTGATTAAGGGACCTAATACTCCATGCTCCGACCCATAGAATGACAGTTCTCCTGATGACGGCATCCTACTGAGTAGTTTCTGTCTGGAGATCCCAACGGGATTTTATCTCCAGACTATTTTACCCAAGGGAATGCCACCGTCATTTAACCATAGAGTAAAGCTGCATGCCCTCGGGAGAAATTATGCTGTAGTTTCCCCTTGATTTCAACCATTCGCCCAGTACCAGCACAGCATCGCCATTTCAGTTGTCATTACAAAACCAGATCAATCATCGAGGCTGTTGCTCCTGCAACTGCTGAAAAGCCTACTCCTCCTCTACAGGAACCACACGTTTGTATGGCCTCTCAAGAGATACCTTTCTGTTGTGGTTGCACATACAGTATGCTTGTTTGTGTCACTGAGGCACTGAATCCACCCTACAAGCGGCTAGGTCCATGGCGCATGTTTACATTCTCATTTATATGTATGCACTGCTCTTGCTCCGTAATACACCTGTTGAATAGACTATTTGGTTTCAACAGCTACTACACATGTGTTACAGTGGAGCACTATCTGTAACTATCGGCTACAACATGAAGTTGCTTGCAATTATCCGTCTCTTTTCATATAAGTCACTTTACTGACATTTTCTCTCGGCGCCCATTGTGTTATTCAAGGTTTCGGTTTTGTTTTCATTTCTTATAGAAGTTGTGTGTAATACGAATTTCGTTAGAAAATGAGACATTAAAAGTAATTGACGAGGTCTAGCATTTGGGCAGAAAAGTAACTGACGATGGCCAAAATACAGGTAATATAAAATGCAGACTCAGTAGCAAGAAAAACATTTCTGAAAAAGACGAAACTGTTAATATCCACGCATATTATAAAAGTGGATCTAGGCATGTACATATGTTCCACATATCGCCCTAAACCACTGGATCTATTTCAACCAGATTTGGTATACATATCACTTTCTGTTTGCAAAGAACCACTATGGAGGTAAGAACCAGTTACCTCTCAAAGTGGTGGTGGTGAAAAAGAAGCATAGCTCACAACGCACAAATAGCCAGACTATATTCATCCAGTATTTGAGAATGAGAGCACTTAGTGTCTTGTAATAAACTTTACACATAATTTCAAACCTTTAGGAGACTTTTTCTTGCTAACCCGCCGCCCCACCCCAAAAATAGTTGATGGGTGTTACCCAATCATGCGTAAATCTGAACCCCTAATCCCTCACCCCCTAACTCACAAAAGTATGAAGTGAAAAAATTTTATCACTCAGCCAGCCGCGGTGGCCGAGCAGTTCTAACCGCTTCAGTCCGGAACCGCGCAACTGCTACGGTCGCAGGTTCGAATCCTGCCTCGGGCATGGATGTGTGTGATGTCCTTAGGTTAGTTAGGTTTAAGTAGTTCTAAGTTCTAGGGGACTGATGACCTCAGATGTTAAGTCCCATAGTTCTCAGAGACATTTGAACCATTTTTAACACTCACTAAAATTTTGGTATTAAAGAAGTGAAACTGCCACAGCAAGCATGACCTTTTAATGTATTACGAAACTGCAGGACGAAATTTGTTAGAGATATAATCGAAATTCGGGAGGACGAGGCTTCATCCCACATCCAACATTCCTGATTTAGGTTTTCCGTGATTTCCTGGGATGGTTCCTTTGAAAGGACGCAAACAAACTTCCTTCCATAATCCGATGGGTATGATGACCTCGCTGTTTGGACCTGTCCCCCCATCCCCCAAATCAACCAATGTACCTTACTATCTGGAAAAAGATACACCGAGAGTAAGAACAAACAACATCCTTTTGGAGTGGGTGTGATATTGCGCCACACACCGTTGGGTGGCTTGCGGAGTATAAATGTAGATGTAGAAATGATGAGGTAGGAGGGGATGGACAAAGAGAGGGTAGAGGACGAGATGGACAGAGGGGATTGGAGGAGATGGATTGAAAGCCAGGAGAAGAAAAGATTGACTGACAGAGGGAAGAAGAGAAGATTAACTCAGAGAGGGGAGAGCAGGAGATGGACAGAGATTGGCGACAGAAGGAGATGAGCAGAGGGAAATGAGAGGACCAAAGGTACAGAGAGAAGGGCGAGGAGGAGATGGACAGATGGAGGGGAGAGGAGGAAATAGAGTGAGGGGAAAGGAGGAGCTTGATTGAGAGGGGAAAGGAAAGAGAAGTCACAGAGCTGGGAGAGGATGAGATAGACACAAGAGGGGAGAGGAGGAAGTGCACTGAGAGGGGGGAGAGGGGAACATTGACAGAGAGAGGGGGAGGAAGAGATTGACAAAGAGAGAGAGAGGAGAAGAGATGGACAGGGACAGGGGACTGGAGGAGATTGACAGAGAAAGGAGAGAGCAGTAGATTGACAGAGAGAGGAGAGAGGAGTAGATGGACAGGGGGTGGGAGGAGAGGAGATCGACAGAAAGAGAGGAGATGGGGAGATTAACAGAGAGAGGGGCAAGAAGAGATTGACAGCGAGAGAGGAGAGAAGGAAATAGAGAAAAGTGAGAGAAGGAGGTGTCTAGAAAGAACGGAAGAGGAGGAGACAGACAGAGGCGAAGGAGGAGATTAACTAGAGAATGGAGAAGAGGAGATTGACAAGGAGAGAGAAGTGGTAAAGACAGTCAGAGAGAGGGTAGAGGAGGAGATGGATGGGAGAAAAGGAGGTGGACAGTGAGAGGGAAAAGGAGGAAATAGACAAAGAAGGGAGAGGAGGACATGGACAGAGAGAGGAGGAGACAGAAAGAGAAAGGGGAGAGGAGGAAACAGAGACGAAGGGGCAGAAGAGGAGATGCATAGAGAGATGGGAGAGGAGGAGACAGAGAGAGAGAGAAAGGCGAGAGGAGGAGATGGGCAGAGTGGAAGGAGAGGAGGAGATGGACACAGAGAGAGGGTACAGGTGGGGATGGTCACAGAGAAGGGAGAGGAGGAGATGGACAGAGAGAAGGAAGAGGAAGTGATTGACAGAGAGATAGGAGAGGAGGAGATAGACAATGAAAGGGGAGGGGAGAAGATCGACAGTGAGAGGGCAGAGGAAATGATGGTCTGATAGAGGGGAGAGGAAGAGAAATACAGAGTTCAGGAGGAGATGGCCAGAGAGAGGGGAGAATAGGGTGTGTACAGAGAGTGGTGAGAGGAGGAGACAGACTGAGAGAGGGGAAAAGAGGAGATGTACAGAGAGAGAGGAGAAGAGTAAATTGACTGAGTGAAGGGGAGATGATGAGATAGACAGAGAGGGGAGAGAAGGAGATTACAGAGAGAGGGAATAAGAGGGGATGAAAGAAAGAATGGAGAAGAGCAGATGGACAGTGAGAAGGGAGGAGAGGAGATTGATAGCGAGAGGGGTGAGTTAATATGGACTAACAGAGTGTAGAGGAAGAGAAAGACAGACAGAATAGAGGAGATGGATAGAGAGAGGGGAGAAGGACAGAAAGAGTTGAGAGGAGGAGATTTAAAAAGATGGGAGAGGAGAGGAGGAGATGGACAGAGACAGAAGAGATGAGATAGACAGCAAGAGGGGAGAGGAGGAAATCGAGAGAGAGAGGGGGGAGAGGAGCGGATGGACAGAGACAGGGGAGAGGAGGAGACAGAGAAGGGGAAGAGGAGGAGATGGACTGAGAGAGGGGAGATGAGAGGATGTACAAAGAGAGGAGAGAGGAGCAGATGGACAGAGAGAGGAGTAAAGAGGAAATGTACAGAGAGAGGTGAGGGGAAGAGATGGACAGAGATATGGGAGAGGAGGAGACTGACAGCGAGAGTGGAGAGGAGGAGAAATACAGACAGGGTAGAGATGAACAGAGAGACTCAAGAGGAGGAGATGGACAGAGAGTAGCAAGAGGTGGAGATTGACAAAGAGAGCAGATAAGGAAATGGACAGAAGAGGGGAGAAAAGAAGATGGACAGAGAGGGGGAGGATGTGATCAACAGAGAAAGGTGAGAGGAAGAGATTGGCAAAACAAGGGAGACAAGGAGATGGTTAGGAACAGGGGGAGGAGGAAGCAGGCAGAGCATTGGGAGAGGCGGAGATTGACAGAGAGAGAAGAGAGGAAGAGATCGACAGGGAAAAGGGAGAGGAAGGGACAGACGAAGAGAGTAGAGCAGAGGTGATTGACTGAAAGAGGGGAGTGGAGGTGACTGACAGAGGGAGAAGAGAGAAGGAGATGAAGAGAAAGAGGGAGAGAAGGAGTAGAACAGAGACAGAGGAGAGGAGGACGAGTAGAACAGAGAGAGGTGAGAGGAGGAGATAAGAGAGAGAAGAGAGGAAGAGACTGACAGGGAAAAGGGCTGAGTAGGACATGGACAGAGAGAGGGGAGAGGAGGAAATGGAGAGAGAAAGGGGAGAGAAGGAAATGGACAGAGATAGGGGTGACATATAGATGGAGAGAGAGGGAGGAGAGGAGGAGATATAGGGAGAGGGAGAAAAGTAGGAGACTGATAGAGGAGAGAGAAGGAGAATGACAGCAGAGAGCAGAGGAGATGGACAAGTAGAGGGGATAGGATGTGGTTGACAGAGAGTGGGGAGGAGCTGGACAAGGAGAGGGGAGAGGAGTTAGGTGACAGAGAGAAGGGGGAGACTGGTAGAGTGAGAGGAGTGTAGGAGATGGACAGAGAGAGAGGAGTGGTGGCGATGGACACAGTGAGGAGAGAGGAGGACATAGTGAGAGAGGGGAAGAGCAGGATATGGACTGAGTGATGGGAGATGATTTGAAGGAGAGAGAGTGTTGAAAGGAGGATATTGACAGACAGAGGGGAGATGAGGAGACAAGGAGAGATATGGGAGAAGAGGGGATTGACAGACAGAGAACAGAGGAAGAGATGGACAGGGGAAAGGAAGAGGAGGAGATGGACAGAGAGGTGAGGGGAGGAGATTGACAGAGAGAGGAGAGAACCAGGGGAGGGAAGGAAACAGGTAGAGAGATTGGAGGGGAGGAGATTGAGAGAGAGAGAGAGTAGAGACGAAGAGATGCACTGGGAAAAGGGAGAGGAGCGGACAGACAGAGAGAGTGGAGCAGAGGTGTTCGACAGAGGGAGAGGAGAGTATGAGATGGAAAGAGAGAGATGAGTGAAAGAGAAGGACAGAGACAGAGACAAAGTTTCGCTATCACAGCGTAAATGTATACAGATTGTGCAGAAGTGTGTGAAGTGATGTGCCAACTGGCCATCAAAATGGAAGCAGAGAGATACACGCTAACGAAAAAAAGAATAAAAAATAAAAAAAGGTAACCCATTCCGTCGCAAGCCAGCACCCTGCATAATGCTAGAAACAGTGACGTATCTTCCAGAAAACCATCTGAAGATGAACCTGAAAATGTTCGAAAACCAGTTCATGGGACAATAAATAATTATTCAATAAAGTGACTAGTTGCAGTTTTATGCATATACATTCAACAGTCACTGGTTCTAAAACAACAGTAATGGATAAGCATAAACAACATATAAAACCCAGTACTGCATATTTTGTGTGAATGGATAGTTCTCCAAAAATGACTCACTCTTCCAAAAATAATTCAAAATGATTCATAAAATTGAATTTATTTTATTAATAAATAAATAAATAATATTAATTGCATAATGCCAGAACTGTGCTACACTTACTGTGTTACAAAATAAATGTAGTTAATAAATTACTGGCCATTAAAATTGCTACACCAAGAAGAAATGCAGATGATAAACGGGTAAACATTGGACAAATGTATTATACTAGAACTGACATGTGATTACATTTTCACGCAGTTTGGCTGAATAGATCCTGAGAAATCAGTACCCAGAACAACCACCTCTGGCCGTAATAACGGCCTTGATCGACAGGGCATTGAGTCAAACAGCTTGGATGGCGTGTACACGTACAGCTGCCCATGCAGCTTCAACACGATACCACAGTTCATCAAGTGTAGTGACTGGCGTATTGTGACGAGCCAGTTGCTCGGCCACCATTGACCACACGTTTTGAATTGGTGAGAGATCTGGAGAATGAGCTGGCCAGGGCAGCAGTCGAACATTTTCTGTATCCAGAAAGGCCCGTACAGGACCTGCAACATGCGGTCGTGCACTATCCTGCTGAAATGTAGGGTTTCGCAAGGATCGAATGAAGGGTAGAGCCATGGGTCATAACAAATCTGAAATGTAACGCCCACTGTTCAAAGTGCCGTCAATGCGAACAAGAGGTGACCGAGACGTGTAACCAATGGCACCCCATACCATCACGCAGGTGATACGTCAGTACGGCGATGACGAATACACGCTTCCAATGTGCGTTCACCGCGATGTCGCCATACACGGATGCGACCATCATGATGCTGTAAACAGAACCTGGATTCATATGAAAAAATGTTTTGCCATTCGCGCACCCAGGTTCGTCGTTGAGCACACCATCGCAGGCGCTCCTGTCTGTGATCCAGCGTCAAGGGTAACCGCAGCCATGGTCTCCGAGCTGATAGTCCATGCTGCTGCAAACCTCATCGAACTGTTGGTGCAGATGGTTGTTGTCTTGAAAACGTCCCCATCTGTTGACTCAGGGGTCGAGACGTGGCTGCACGATCCGTTACAGCCATGCGGATAAGATGCCTGTCATCTCGACTGCTAGTGATACGAGGCCGTTGGGATCCAGCACGGCGTTCCGTATTACCCTCCTGAACCCACCGATTCCATATTCTGCTAACAGTCATTGAATCTCGACCAACGCGAGCAGCAAGTCGCGATACGATAAACCGCAATCGCGATAGGCTACAATCCGACCTTTATCAAAGTCGGAAACGTGATGGTACGCATTTCTCCTCCTTACACGGGGCATCACAACAACGTTTCACCAGATAACGCCGGTCAACTGCTGTTTGTGTATGAGAAATCGGTTGGAAACTTTCCTCATGTCAGCACGTTGTAGGTGTCGCCACCGGTGCCAACCTTGCGTGAATGCTCTGAAAAGCTTATCATTTGCTTATCACACCATCTTATTCCTGTCGGTTAAATTTCGCGTCTGTAGCTCGTCATCTTCGTGGTGTAGCAATTTTAATGGCCAGTAGTGTATAACATCTAAAACTAGTTTATTAGTAAACCACTGTAAATGTACAAGACAAGAATATGATCGTGTCAGTCTAGTAACACTATTGATCTTAGATAAGATCTGAATTGACACAAAAAAGAAAAACATTGTTTATTAGACTAGGAGGATCCAGCAATTGTAAAAAGCAAGCGAGAAAAGTGTGCAAATTCTAGAATTAGTCCTCTTGTCCATTCATATTTTTTAAGAACCCCACAACTTCCATCAAGGTTTTTTCTGCTCATTTTGTCTTTTCAAAAGTTGCAAAAACCTGTCGCTATTGCGTAGCAGCCGCTCTTCTTTGTGAATTTTCACTGTCGCTAGGGGGATGTCCAACAGGAATTTTTTTCAATGATTTAAAAAATTTTGCAGAATCATTGTCGAATGTATTCATGAGTGACGTAACCAATTTGCTGAAAATTTTAGAATATGATGTTCTGAAAAATTCTTGAAACATATGCATAATATATTCTTTATTACCTTAATTGAAACGTTCTCAACTTTTTTGCTGATGCAGACAATTAGGTTGTTCCAGAACAGTAAGAGCTTGATCACTTTTATGCTAAATTTCCTCAAATTTAAAATCAGGAGAAGTACTTAAAACATCAGTAACTGCTTCTGTTTGTTCATAAGATTCGATGACACATAGATTAGACTTCTGTAATTCTGTGTTTCAAATTTCTACTCAATGAATAACTTCAACAAGTATTGTTAAAATAATGCTCAAAACTTTGCAAATAACAATGGAATTTTGATGCTTTTGCTGATATTTTACATGTATTCCATGTTTTATTTTCGACAATGGTGCCTGATTATTTGCATGTACTAACAGTAGTCTGTCAACTCTAATGCCATAGTGAGCTCATGTGACACCGAGTCGTAAGCTTTGCTCAAGTCTACAAGTGTAGCATAGGTATCACATCTGTTTTCCATTCCGCTATAATTACGAGAGTGGTGTCTCTCTCCTTTCTTAAACACAAAGAGGGTAACAACTCTTTTAAGAATTTTCCTCTAGATAAAGCAATGACACTTTAATTTCGTTTGCTACGATCTTTATGACAAAGTTGCTTATTTCATTATACTCCTCTGTCTTAGAATTTCGAAGCTTGTTAATTGCCTTGCTAATGTTGTGAAGAGTAGTTTTAGACCACGAGAAGATAGTTACATTCTTTATTTGAGATACAAGTGTCTCAGCAACTGGGTTGCTGTTGCAGCTTGAATGATGACAGCCTGTACAGTTTACAAAGTGTTCATTTGATACATTAGAGCCTATGGGAATCGTATCGTATTTTTTTACATTGGTTTCTTGCACTTTCAATGAGATCCATGCTGCTTTATGACTATTTCTAGATTTCAAATTGTAGCTATTAGTTGTTTCACACATGGCTACTTTAATTTCAGTTTTGTAGACTTGTTTCTACGGTCGCAGGTTCGAATCCTGCCTCAGGCATGGATGTGTGTGATGTCGTTAGGTTTAAGTATTTCAAAGTTCTAGGGGACTAATGACCTCAGCAGTAAAGTCCCATAGTGCTCAGAGCCATTTTGTAGACTTGTTTGAGTTTTGCATATACTTTCTTAACTTCGCCGCTTTTAAGAGATCTATCTTTAGCTACAAGAAGCTGTATTCTTATTTTATTCAGACTTGGGGTGTACCGTATTTTAGTATTTTATGATTAATATTAATTAGTGTTATTAATGTTTTTCTTATAGATGGTTGGACAGCTAATATTTAATATACCGTGAACAATGTCAAGAAACAAACTAGAGCATTCGCCAGTGCTTCTCTGTGGTCAATTTACAGGACCAATCCATTGATTTTAGTTCCCTTATTATATTTTTCCATGTGATTTTTATTTAGCATCCTATGATTTACAAAACTTTTGGTACATTCAAAGTGTGACTGTCTTATTTTTAAACATAGTCGTTCATGATCAGATAGTCATAATTTAACGACACTACATTCTACATAGTTTGCTCCTAGTCTTGTGGGTTGTTCACTGATGCAATAGATATTAAGTGACTTTATAAACTTATTAAGTGAGATACCTTATTTCTTTTTTCCCTTATGTCTGTGTTAATGTCACCAGCTACGAAGTTTGTGGTGTCTATATCTTGAAACTGAACATATTAGCATACCTATGAATTTTTTTGTTTTCTTTTGTCAGTTACTGGTGTACAGTTGAGTGACACAGTTACAACTTTTTGTGTGTAGTACCCCTGCTGCTATTTTAGATATACCTTCTAGACACAAGCTATTGATGTCTATAACTGCGTACTTTATATTTAGACTGTTTCTAGCATATACTGATACCCCACAGTGTGCAATATTTGTTCTACAATTACTTGTGATCAGAAAGTATCCCAAGTGGGACGCACAATTCTGTATGTGAACTACTTAACCAGTGTTTGTTATTACAGAGTATGTTACAGATAATTTGTTCAAGCCAGTAATGTAATTAGTTGAGTTTGCTCCTAAGTGATTGCATATATAAGTGAAGTAGAAGCTAACTATAGTGGTATTACCTATTTCCAAGCACAACCACGTTCATTACTACCTGAATTTTTTATTAAAAGTGAAAGGAAGCACAACTTCACATTTCCATAGTGTACAGGATTTCATATCTTTTCTGCCATATTAATTAAAATAGCAATGAAACTTCATTCAAGGCTTTATAAGGAATAATAGCATATTATACATAATAAAAGCATAATTTTGGAATATACTCAGCTGCATTATAATTCTTACATCTGGTTGAGGATGCTTAGATAATTTGTCTCTTGCTAAGTCTCACAATTATCACATAAGTGAATCTTAAAGTGTTTTGTTATTAAGAATTACTTAAAATTTCTTGGTTGTTATGCTACAATTAAGGAAATTTTGTTCTTCAGCCCATCATTTCATCCTGATGTGTCTGCATACAACATTTTTAGGGAAGGTAGGGCTTTGATTTAAAACAGAGTTGCTCACTGCTGACTGCAGTGAAAATTATTTAATGCAACAGTAGGAAATATTTTGTTAAATAATACAATTATGTACTTCACATTTAATAAACTGAAAGCTTGCAGAAAAAATCTCTACTATGTAATAGTGGTTGCCCTGTCAGTCAGCAGTGTCAAGTCATAACATGTACTGTAAAGTGACATGCACAATATTACTGGAATCTGCTTCCTACATTTTACTGATACTAACAAGTAAGGTGATAGTTGTTTTATGTCCACAAATAATAATGCAGATGTTTTTGACATGCAAATAATATTTGTTTTGAAAATAATTAACTCATATGTTTGCTTTTATTCTGCCAACGCTCACACTTATATTTGTATAAACAGGAGGCTGTTATTAGCTCAGCAATGTGTTCATCACACCCAAAGTTATAGCAACGATATACTGTGGGGATTTCACGAAATCTGAAGTTTTCCCCGAGAGCTGTTCCTATCACTTAACCACCCAGGAAGGGTCGCATTTGCGATTTTTGGTTAAAATACAGGGTGTTTCAAACAGAATGACCTGATTTCGAACGTTAATAATTCCAAAACATGGGATGTGCTGGCAAAGAAACGTGTGTCGTTTGAATGTGCAAGACGTAGAGTTTCATAAAATCGCCGGTAAATCTCAGTCAATGCGTCTTGTCAGTTTGCAAGTCCAAAGGCATTCTAAAACTAACTGGGATATTTTGAACCTTCGGATGGACGCGATTGTGGTCGTGACAGTCTGGTAAGTAGAAGTGGTCTGTTGCTTTTATGGACGAAAATCGAACATTGTATATTTACCGGGGAGGGAGGGGGGGTAGGTATTTACTTGATCTTGTAATTGTAATTGTACTATATACATGTTCCAGTTTACGTAGAAAAAAAAACGTGAAAAGTCACGCAGCATTTACTTGCACAAATAAATTCGATAAAGGGACAAACATAACCTTTCATAGCTTTTTTAATGTTTTGTATATTAATGCACTTGCCTGATAAATGTTTCTACAACGTAATAGTATAATAAAAGTGCATTTAATTGCAGGTTTCCTGTTTCAGAACCACATTTTTTAGAAAAGTGGTTAAATGCTGTCCGGAGGCACGGTTTCCAACACAAAGAAACCCATTTTCTGTGTTCGCAATTGCAGAAGGCTGAAAGATGGTGCATTCAAACCTCAGAGCCTGTCATGTTGTATTTTAACTAATAACTTTAAAAACACTGAAGAGCAAACAAGAGGAGATTTCGTGCCTAAATTTGCCATCACAGTGGCCACTGTTCAGTTTGTCCGCTGTTCACGATCACTCACGGGATTGTGGGATCTCATTAGCCGTCACGGGATTGTGGGATCTCATTAGCAGTCAATCAGATGGCGAGCACTCAACAGACGGCGTTTTGTATGATGCAGTCTACAAAGAGCAAGTATGTGATGTCGGTCCAGTGAGCATTTCGTTGGCGTATTGGCACTGATCCGCCTGCACCCAAAAACATTCGTTGTTGGTTTCGCCAGTTTGAAGAGGTAGAATGCTTGTGTAAAGGTAAGAGTCCAGGTCGACCTCAGTCTTCTGATGACACGATGGAAACAATTCGGTAAACGTTCCAGCGTCCACGAAAGTCTACGCGCCCCGCAAGCAGGGAACTGACAATGCCTCATACTTCTGTCTGGTGAGGGATCTGAAAGTGCATGCGCACGCTTCTGATTTGGGTGCCATCTACATACAGCGCTTAGAACTTGATGGCTCGGTTACACGGAAGTTAGCAGAATAACGTTTTTGTCAAATGGAGCCTGACTGTCCATTCGGTACAGAACGTCTCAGTACCGTAAGATAATGTACGAGGGTAATCCCAAAAGTAAGGTCTTCTATTTTTTTATAAATACGTGTACTTGTTTATTTCTACAATGGTTTACATCAATTTACAGCTTGAACATTTAGTTATTTTTCGACATAATCACCATTTCTGTCGATGCATGCCCATGTTTTTGTATGCCCATGCCATACCAGCTCGCCGCCATGCTGTTCAGAAGGTTATGAACCTCTTCTTTCACCTCGTCGTCGGAGCTGTATCGCTTTCCGGCCAAATGTTCTTTTAACCTAGGGAACAGGCGCCTGTTCAGGACTATAGGGTGGATGGGTGGTTATGTTCCATTGAAACTGTTGTAGGAGAGCAACCGTTTGCCGAGCGATGTGCGGGCGAGCGTTGTCATGGAGAGTATGTACGCCCTTGCTAAACAGTCCTCTTCTACCGTTCCGAATTGCCCGTTTGAGTTTTTTCAGAGTCTCACAGTACCTATAAGCGTTAATTGTGGTCCCAGTCATTCAGGTCCAACGACATGTGAAAGAAGAGGTCCATAACTTTCTGAACAGCATGACGGCGAGCTGGTATGGCATGGGCATACAAAAACTGCCACAGCGTTTACAAAAATGCATCAACAGAAATGGTGAGTATGTCGAAAAATAGCTAAATGTTCAAGCTGGAAACTGATGTAAACCACTGTAGAAATAATCAGGTCTATGTACTTATAAAAAAAATAAGAGATCTTACTTTTGGGATTACCCTCGTATTTGGTGGTTTCTCGTTTTCGGCAATGTGTATTGTTGGGTAAATCACACATAATGTGAAAACCAACGTGTCTCAGTTCGCTTGCAGACGCGGAAGTGTTAAGACGTGCTACGCCGTCGCTCTTCCGTGTGACGCTTGTGTTTACCTACTAGTGCACGCGCGTAACAGCTTTCGTTTGGTACGGTTTTCTTTTAGGCACATTAACACCTGACATTACTATCGGTGACAGCAAGCCCCACCATGTATGGTGGTGACTTCGACGCCCCTATGGGACAACATCAACAACAACCACCTGCCCAGCGGCTACATCCAGATGCAGCAACCTTACCAGCTCCTCCAGGAACTACATTGGATAACACGACGGCTGTGATCAGTCACTCGTTAGCAGTTGTTCGGGGAGAATCTGGAATACAGCCGGCAGAAGAGCATATGGATTTATCGGAACAAGATTCCTCCAGCTTCTCCGATACGAGAAACAAGCGACAAAGTGAGGTCAGTCTGGATTTAAGAAATTCCAAAACCTTCATAGCAGACGCTAGTCAACTCTTACCGGTAACTGACGTTTCAAATGTAGCTGACCCCCGTGCAGCAACTGCTTCTGGGCTCACTCCTAACCAACATGCTGCAACTAACACCCCTCCTGTGGGACCTGCACCTACTCCGAGGTCTCTCAACTTTTACAAACGTACAGATAGGGGACCATTCGTTGTTTACATGGAATGTTTGGACAAAAACTTAGGCCGCTTGCACGCTATGGCACTAGGGAAATTATTGCATATTTCCTTGCCAGTAGTGAAGAATTCTATGCTTAACATCTCTTCAGCAGGAAAAACAAAAGTTAAGGTGAACTGAAAACCCCAGACAAGGCTAATTTCCTAGTTACCAGTGAGGTATTAAAGTCAAAAAATATAGAAGCTTACATTCCTTCCTTTGTTGTCCATAAGCTGGGAGTAATCAGCAAAGTAGACACCAACCTTGAAGAAGCGGAGATTTTGGAAGTCGTACAATCTCCCTTCCCTGTTGTAGGCGTTCGGAGGTTTACGAAGAGATGTGGTAAAGACCAAATCGTTAAATTGCAGACCTGTTTGTTAACCTTCGACTCACAAACCTTACCGGAAGCCGTGTCTGTTCACGGAACAAGATGTCCCGTAGACCTTTATGTACCAACTGTCAGGCAGTGCTTTAATTGTCTTCGTTACGGGAACATCAGCAAACAATGTCGATCTCAGATGAGATGCATTAAATGTAGTGGTCCACATAATGTTGAATCCTGTGTCTCACCTATCAATATTTGCGCTCTTTGCGGGGGACAACACGCATCCACGGACCGTTCCTGCCCGGAATACCATATACGGCGACGAGCTCAAGAATTAGCTACGTTCAACAACATTGACTTCAGGGATGCGCTGTCTATTGCTCGTATGCCAACCTATGCATCCGTCACCGGGGTTCAACAACATCACTTGCCGGCTCCGACCATTCCTGTTCCAACAAATTTGAGCTCTCCGGACTTTCAAAACCCACAACTCTTCCCGCCGCTGCCCGCCGCAAGCATGCAGAGTCAACAACGCGGAAGTGGGGACGCAACTCAGTGTGCAACTGTGCCCCAGCAGGCACACGTCGCTTACCGGCCTCCCCGGCGGCAGGCGCAAGTAAACAACCAAAGTAACGTTCGTGAGTGGTCTCAGTACCGCAGCCTGTTATATCCCATGCGACATTCATTCACTCCTATCAGCCAAAATCCATACCAGCCTGCTGCTCACAGATTAGCAACCCCACAAGCGCCGAATCAACGACAGCCTCAAGGTCATGCTGAACTTATAGATAAGGTAATAAATGTGACTGATATTGTCATGCAAAACATGAGACAAAATAGTGCTATGAACAATTCCGATATCCGACACCTCGTTACTGGCATATTTCAATCTCTCTCTCCCTAAATTATGGCGGCTTTAAAAGTATTGCAGTGGAATGCGAGATCGGCTAATTCTAATAGAGAAAGCTTGCAACGAGAACTGTTCATAAGTCAGCCTGATGTCGTTCTGTTATGTGAAACTTGGTTCAAATTCGAACGAACTGATCGCTTTCAAAATTATTCTATAGTAAGGGAAGACCATCTCGATGGGTGGGGCGGCGTAGCTATACTGGTAAAAACATAGCTGCCGCATCGACCACACCCGTTACACGTACCTGTCACCAACCTTGAATTAGTTGCTGTGGAGATACGAACTGCCCACAAAACCTTTACAGTTGTCTCGTTGTATAACGCTCCCCACCACAGCATCGTGGAAGATGACTGGAGACAATTAATAAGTCAGCTTCGTCCTCCCTTTATCGTAGCTGGAGACGTGAATGCCCACCATGTAGCGTGGGGAGGAGACGTGACAGACAGGAACGGCAGGACCTAGATAAGCGTTATCGAAGATAATAACCTAGTGATACTCAACGATGGCTCTCCTACTATGATAACTTCACCTCTCCGTAGACCCTCCGCAGTTCATGTAACTCTTTGCACCCCCTGCTTTACTGAAATATCTAATTGGTGCGTTAAAAAGGATTCAATGGGATCCGATCATCTCCCAATAGAGTTTCACATTAACATCAACGTCGATACTACGTACATCTGTTACTCTAATAGTACGTGGAAAATCAAGGAAGCCAATTGGGCCTCTTATAAGGAAACGGTTCGGCGGGCACTCGCAAATACGAGACGTGACTTACGGGACGAAGATGCATACCCAGTTTTACTCAATGCTATGAACGTCGCAGCTGGGCATCAGCATCCCTAAGAAAAAAGAGTTTACAGTAATGAAGCACCGTTCTCCTCCTTGGTGGAATTCTGAATGCTCTCGGGAAGTTGCGAAGCGACGACTCGCCTTGAAAACCTATCGTCAGAATCCTTCATTGGACAACTTCTTGGCTGTGCAAAAAGTGAATGCGCGAGTTAACAAATTACTGAAGAAAACCAAGAAGGACAGTTGGAAACAGTTTTGCCTGTCCCTAAATAATGAAACCAGTATGGCAAGCATCTGGCATAAAATAAAAGTTTTTAGAACAAGAAGACTGTCTTCCTCCCCTCCTGCTACCACGGCCTGGTTAGAGGAATTCGTAGATACAATCGCTCCTCCCACGGTGCCATTTTTTCCCTGCTGAAGAAGACCGCTATCATGTTCTCCTTCGTCCTTTCTCTAAAGAAGAACTCAACGAAGCTATTAAAGTATCGAGCGACAGTTGCCCTGGCATTAATCATATACACTACTCTATGCTTGCACACCTGCCTATAGAAGCGAAAGACTTTCTCCTGAACATTTTTAATCAGTACTGGATGAAGAAAGACCTCATATCAACATGGAAGACGCAAGTAATAATTCCAATTCTCAAAAGTGGTAAAGATCCAAATGTCGGTACTAATTATAGACCTATTGCCTTGTCGTCGTGTGTTGCAAAAACACTGGAACGAATGGTAAAAAGGAGACTAGAATGGTGGCTTGAAAAAAGTAATTTGTTGCCTTGGAGTCAATATGGCTTCAGAAAAGGCAAGGGGACCATGGATAACCTGTTTTTGCTTAATATGGATATCACGTCAGCCTTTCAAACGAAAGAGACAGTAGTGGCAGCTTTTCTTGACGTTAAGGGTGCATATGATCACGTACAAATACCGATACTCCTGGACAAGCTGGCAGGATTCGGAATTCCTTCACGGATGGTCTACGGTATCAGTACCCTGATTACTCAAAGAACGATCTATCTCCGTTTCAAAGGTACCATGATCGGACCTTTTTATGTCTCCCAGGGCTCGCCGCAATGTGCAATTTTAAGTCCTCTCCTGTATACGCACGACCTAGAACGCATACTTACTCCCCCCACAAAAATCCTAGTTTGCTGATGATATATGTGTTTATTCTACTGCAGCTTCATATCTTCAGGCCAAAACGGCATTAACCACAACCATCGCACACGTCGATGAGTGGCTCTCCATCAATGGGCTAGAGATCTCGGCTGAGAAATCAGCAGTCGTTCCCTTCTCCAAGTCGACGACAGCTCGCACTGAAGATCACATTACCTGTGGCAAGTACACCTTCCAAATAAAATCTCACGTTCGATTTCTGGGGATGATTTTTGACTCTCGGTTAAGCTGGGCGCCCCACATCCGATCCACCGTTACCAAGTGTGAAGAAGGTTTAAATGTAATCAGATCACTCACTCGTGTCTGGTGGGGAGCGCACCAGAGTGTTTTACTCACCACGTACCGAGGGATAATTCGATCTCCATTAGACTATGGCTGTCAATTCTACCACACTGCGTCAAAGATTCATCTCTCCAAATTAGATGCTCTTCAATATAGAGCCATTCGTACCTGTCTTGGAGCCTTGCGATCGACGCCCACCAACGCCCTTTTAATAGAAGCAGGGGAGATACCCTTGAGCATTAGGCGCCAAATGTTATCGGACAAATTCTACATTCAAGGCATGGCCATTATGGACAGTTCCGTCTATCAAAGTAGAGACTGCATTTATCGACTGTGGATTGCATCCCAGCCGTTTGTGCCAGCTTTGACACTTGGTCACCTGTCATACATTCTATACGGCGTTCAGCGCATCTACCTGTTTTTGAATATGATCTTCAAACGCTCTGCTCTCAGATCCCAGTCCATTATTTAAGTACGACCTGGCTGGACAGTACTAATGTCAACGTTGGCTTCAATCGTCTCGTTCAAGCACAATGGCCGGGTTTTCTCTGTGTATATACCGATGGCTCCAAAATTCCGCAGGAAGAGTGTAAAGGATGCGCTTTTTTCTGCCCTCAGATCCAGATCCGCAAAACCTTCAAACTGCCTACGAGCACTTCGGTGGAGACGGTGGCAGTTTTGGAAGCACTTAAGTTTGTCTCTAGCACTTCCTTCCCCAAGATATTGATAGTATCTGACTCGCAAAGCGCTCTTAAAAACATTCAGTACAGTCAGTGGAACAAAACAACCAACAGTTATATCTTGGATGTGATATCTGAATATATTCGCAACACACGCACGGGCCGGACGATCCATTTGTTGTGGGTACCTTCCCACTCTAGTATCCTCTATAATGATGAAGTTGATGCATTAGCCAAACAAGCGGCAACCTTAGGCACCGTCCTAGATCTGCACCTTCCTTATACAGACTACTTTCGTGAAGTCAAGGATCACGCAAGATGACAATGGCAGGAAATGTGGAACGTTTCTCAACAGACAAAAGGCGGTTATTACGCAGTGCTACAACCTCGGATTCCTTCACAGCCGTGGTTCATGAGGACACATCTGGACCGATCCACGATTTCTACCATCATAAGACTCCGCTTCAATCATGCCTCTTTCCCACATCATCTACATCGGATCAACGTTTACAGTTCACCAGCAAGTGAGTATGATCCAGAGTCGGAAGCTGATGCCAACCACATCTTATTTATGTGCCCCAAATTTGACCGTGAACGGTTGGTCTTTCTGAAGACATTGCTGAGTATGGGCTACCATCTTCCTCAATCAGCTTCTTCTCTTTTGTATACTAAAGACGTTCGTCTATATAAAGTGATAGTTAACTTCACCAAGTTTTTAATGGTGTACGTAATGGTTTTAATGGTGTACATAAATTATAAATATGCCTTGCTGATGAAGATATTTCAGAATTGGTGTGAATTGTAAGCCAAGACACTTTCAATTATTTTCCTATTCAATTCAATTCAATTTTTAAAACATTATGCACAAAACTGTAACAGTTAAGCTTTTTATTCTTGTAAGTATGCATTTCTGTATTTGTTTATTCAATTATGTGTTCATTGTCACTATGTGTTGCCAATGGCTAAATTGAGTACACACTCAAAGGCCAAATAAACAAAATGATGATAATAATAATAATAATAATAATAATAATAATGTGAAAACAGTGATACGCGCTCACTTCATCTTGTGTACGCTGTATGAGATAATGCAGGTTGACTGACGAGACGATTAATAATTTGAAATTTTGAGCTACAATGCCATGATCAGGTACAATGGGAAGCACCCTCTTCTATGCACTTCAGTGGTCTGTAAAGTAGAGAGAAATCACAGGGACAGAGGTAACTTTTATGCTCTATGAGAAAAATACGATTCAGTTCATTAAGCTGCAAAATGATGGTTGTGTTGTTGGGTCCTTGGCTATAAAACTCTTCACAAGGGGAAGTTCTGAATTCATCCTTTCAAGCACGATACGGGGATCCACAGTCTAGCTTAAGCTGTGTGGTATTACATGCCGGATAAACATCGGAAAGGTGAAGAAACAGTATTTTTCATTTACGGAAGCTAGCCACACGCAAAATTCTAACAGCATACACATTTTATTACTATTTTAATGCCTGAATCAGCTCCTAATTTCAGCTGTCACCTTGGCAACGGTCGTATTGAAGTCAACAACAGAGGAAACGTCATTTTTAGCACTCAACCATCCGACCACGCAGGGCCACCTGGACTCCCATGTATAAAAAGGTAGGTAAAACTATTTCCTTTAGTTTTACTTCTGCAACAATCTGCGCAGCCGATGGAGGGAAAGATACGTGTTAGTGTCCTCTCGATTGAGCAGTATTTTGAGTTTCTTCAGTATCCTATGCCCAGCTATTCTTTATCTTTTTTTATGCGATGTCATAATCCTGGTTAATGTTTCGTAATTCTACGCATATACGGTACCTGTATCTTTAAATTTATACGATACCAAAAAACTAATCGGCAGTTCTCTCGTTAGAATAGAAGTATCGGCGTTCAGGAATTAAACCAGTCATATGGATTATAAAATTGAAGTACGCCCCAAATCAATGGTGCTTCTTACTCCGACCGTGGTCTCAGCCTTACTGTTTCATCAAAATATAATCATTTGCTTGAAGTACTTAAAAAGATACGGTACAATATACCCCTCACGATTTCGGAATTCGCAACAATTTGGTCTGTTTTTTTTATCAGGAAGTAAATCGCCGCCTTACTGTACCGGACTTCATTCGCATCAAGCTTTATTATTGAAAGGCGTTATATGTATCCCCTCCCCATTTGCTTCAGTTGTCGCCGATAATTAGTAACGTATATATCATTGTTGGTTTCAGGCACTTAAAAGTAAAAGCCTGCTTAGTTCGGTTTTGTAAGTGATAAACGCCGCACCGTAACTAAAAATGCTTTAAAGTGTATTAAACTGTCGTTTAGTACAATACAGTACCCAAGATGAGTATTGAGAATAAATACAAATCGTTAAAATTTAGAAGATAAAACAAAGTGCTTTATAAAATCCGAGCTGGTGCATCTACCAAGAGTTATGAGCGAGTTTGGCATTACTAACAAGGGAACATTACCAAATGTTGTCGGAGATTATATATATAAAGTTCTTGATGAAACTTGGCGTGTGTGTAGAAGGGACAAAAGAGCAATACGTTTTTCTTTTATGCCGTTTCACTTTTAGGGGGTAAAAAACCCGAAAAGTGAGTTGGCATTTTAGGTTTAGTGGGAATACCCCAGAACGATGATACACCAAAAAAAATTTTCTTATAAAAGTTGATATGTAATTAACATTGTTTAAAATGGTATAATGAACTGTTGTAGTTAGAAATTTTGCAAAATATCCTACCGCCATTAATTAACTTTGAAAACTGAAAAATTTTGTTGCAACATAAATTAAAGAAACTTTCAAGTCACATATATCCCCGTGTAATAAAGCTGGTTAATGAAATACTATTGTAGGAAAATAAACTGTATTAATTTTTTTTGCTTACCATTTCACATACGTGTATTTCGTTCAGTTGAAAATAATAAATCACTCATCATGATACAGAATCATTACAATAATGATAATTTGTAAATAAATGCTTAAAACAGCGTTTTTTTTTACACCATGCACATAACATCAACGTAATGTCTTCAGATATTTGCGACCCAGAAGACAAATTCGGCAGGCTTTCAAATTGTCACGGGTAATCCTCTAATATTCTGGTTTGTATCAGACATATTACAGTACATTTCAAAGACTTGGTGAACAGAGCTGCAAAAGCTGATTATACAATTTTCAAGAACATAAATTACATGTTAACTTTTATATGAGAAAATTATTTTATATGCTGTCATTTTGAAGATCTTCCCTCTAAACTTAAAATACAAATTACCTTTCGGGATGCGTTTTACCCCTTAAAAGTGAAACCGGACAAAAAATAAAAATAATAAATAAATAAATAAAAATGCGTGTTGCGCTATTTTGCCCACTCTACATACCCGCTGAGTTTCATCAGGATCGTTTATTGACACTTGGGAATGGCCTGCAAGTCGACATCTTGAATAATCGCAAAAAAAAACTTTGGATTTTTTGTTAAAACAAGATGAACTAGCCAGAAAAACGGAAATGGGCAACTGTGTCAAAATTGACCACCACTGCTGATGCTCTGTAGGCCTGACACATATAAGATAAAGCTGCGCAGGGCACCTTGTAAGGGAAATCGAACTGCATGCTGCCCTGAAAAGGTTTGTAGATGAAGTAGGTCAAACAGGTGTCACAGTTAGTACTGGGTGGCTCTTCGGATTCCATAACTGGCACAATATCTCTAACAGAAAAGTGTGTGGACAAAGTTTAAGTGCAGGTGTAATGACCGCTCAGTCACACTTTTACAACACAGATGAAAATGGTTTGTCTTGTGAATCCATTTCTGACAATACACAGGCTAGCAGAAAAGATGGTTTAATATGAAGACAAAGTGAGTAAGGAATAAATCACTAACCTTGTGTGTGCAAAAATCTCTAACAGCTGAGAAATCTTTTTCTACTCAATAATTTCTTAAATTTTGTTCCACTGGGAAAACCTAGTAACAGATTTCTGAATATATAGTTGTAAACCTATTTTGCCTTTCCATCGTGGTATTAAAAAAGCTTAATGAAGTTTGAAGATATAAATAAGTACAATTTCTAGGACAGATTCACAAGGTTAAATGATTACAGATGCAATTTTCAGTTACAGGTAGAATGGCCACCAGAGTGCATTAGTGTTGTTACCAGGCCTGATAGGGCATATAAGGTCATCAGGTGTCAAATGATGACTGTGAAGTCCATGAAGATGCCACATAAGCATTATCAGCAAGTGACCGTTTGAGAGGAACCCCATTGTGGGTCTCCATTTGGTCAGCTGGTCAAATCGTACAATATCCAGATTTGTAAGGCATTAGGATGTAACAGTGGGCCGATGTTGGACTGTATGGGAAAGTGAGAGCAGGTATATGTATCATCAAGGTTCTTGTCAGCCACCACACTGGAGGTCACAGTGTTGTGCACCGAGCTCATCGTGACCCCTTCACATCTATGCCTGCCATCCAGGAACAAGTAATGGACTCCCTGCAACATTCTGTCATCCATCTCCATTGGCCAGAGATTAGCAGCAGCCAGACTGCGAAATTACCATCCGATGCCTAGGATGCCATTAGCACCACAACACAAATGGCTGCATTTGGAGTGTGACAACACTGTTTCACAGATATCCTGTGTTCTCATGTGTGAACTCTCATGTAACATTGTTGTGGAGCCATTTTTCAACAGGATAATACTTGTTCACACATGGCACACACTTATGACCTGTCTGTGATGTGAAGGTATTCCAATGGCTAGCAAGCCCCCCAAATATGTCCTCAATACAACATGTGAAGCCAGCATGAATATCAACTCCATCCCAGCACTAGTATTCTGCACATCAAAGGCCAATTACAACAGCTGAGGGCTGGCTTACCTCAGGAGATGATAGGTTAGCTTTACGACACCTTTCCCAACGAAATCAGTGTGAGCATCCAGGTCAAAGACGATGCAGTGTCATACTGATAGGTGGGCTCATATTACCAAACTATTTGTAAATTTGACTTGATATTACAATCACTGAAATAACAAAACATATCCTCTCCGCCTAATCTGTTCTTGGACACTGTAGGAAGTATTCCAGTTAGTCATGATGAAAGCTAAAGTGCAAATAAACAGTCACTGAAAATAATAATCAGAGTCAAATATTACATAATGGACATAATTTATGTTTTTTTGCATAATGTAATTTTGTACAATACATCCTTTTTGTGGCACAAATTTATATTGCCCAAGTGGAACAACTATGCTGCTTCTGTTAAGTCAGCAATGCCCGTTATTTCTGTCCTAATTGTCGCTGCCTTTAGTGTGCACTGTGGCATTATCCCTACTGAACGAAAACAGGTTTTTTGGCCAGTCTCATTTAGGACTGAACCTAACTGGATTTTTTTTCCTCGGATATAGATAAAGAACTCAGTTGAGCACTTTAGACACTCTTACACTCTTACTATGCAGGGTCATTTCAAAATATCTCCCTTCTTTGATATTTGGTAATTTACAAACTCGAATAGAGATAACAAACTGATTTTATCTTTATTTCATTAAAGTCACAACAGACAAATAGTAGAGCAAAAATATATTTTTTTCCCAGCATTTACAGGCTACTGTTCACCGATAAAAACACTGTGAAACATCAATGGAACAAATTAGTTTTTAACAAACATTTCTGCAGTGTTTATGGCATTTAACATTTATGTTGGTAGTCTCATAATCAATATCTGCTAATTTTGCATCAGCTTCAAATATGTGTCTGCTCACCACGTTCAGGTCGTACGAGTGAATTTGTGTTCCTCCTGAATTGTTCTGTGTACCACTTTAGATGTTCAGAGTGACTAAAATTTCCATTAACGTTTGAAAATGCACTAATTCTTGGAATAATGCAGGTAGAGAGGTAAAACTTGACTTACACGTGCGACAAATGGCGCTGGACAGCAAGATGACAGTGGTGACATCAAGTTGTGAATAAAATGAGCTGTAATGAGAGAGGGAGTCTGATGCACCAGCAATTGCGGCATATTGACCCTTATATTAGTGAAGCTTTACTGTCAGAAAGGAGAATTTGCAACTGCAGCTTTATGATCCTATCGCCAGACAAAGGGTATCCATATCGGTAAAGATCCTGTGACAAGTGTCACTGTAAAGACAATGATAATGATGTTCAAAGCTACAGGCTGTTTAGGTGCTCGACCCCATAGTGGATGACACGATATAAATAAATGCTGCTGCTGCTCAGACAGTTTAGGAGGAAATGGAGACTTTAATGGGTTCCTTTCTGCATGGTGAAGTCAGTGCTCGTGAAGTTGCATGTCACACCAGCATTCCGCACACTATTGTTTGGAAAGCACTAAGGTGTACCTTCCAATGCTATCTGTACAACATCCAGCATCGTCATGAACTGTCTGCAACCAGTTTTGAGACACAGAGTGCATTTGTGGCATGTGCACTTCAAAAAATGAGGGAAGGTGAGGATTGGTTGCCTGTGTTATGGACCAATGAAGCCAATTTCACTCTGTTGGTCTCTCAACACTGACAGATGCAGTATTTGGGCTACCGAAACTCCTGCATCTGGGCAAGTAGTAACTCCTTGGAAACCTCATCACTAAATACCTTATTTATCACACATTTTGAGTAATCATCATCAGATAAAATATCCTTAGGAAAACTCTTACAGGTGAGCAGTACAAGAAAATGTATTCTCTTATGTGCAATAGCTGTTGTGCATATTTGAAAAAGATATTATTTTGAGAACCGCATGCCAGAATGGTCATTGAAACTCCTTTGCATGATGAGGAAGTCTTCACAGTGCGGTGTGGATTTACCATATCAGTCGTGATTGGACCCTTTTCCATGGAGGAAACGGGGCCTGCTGCTTTAAAAACTGCCAGTGTGACAGGTGCGAGGTATGCCCATATGTTACAGAATCACATCATCCCCGGTGTGGCTCATAAACAGCTGGTGGAAGGTACAACTTTTATGCAGTATGGCACTCCACCTATATTGCTACACATGTGAAAGATATCTTGTGCACATTTGTTTGGTCAGGATCATGCACTCAGCCGCCATTTCTGTCATCCTTAGCCTACTGGGTCCTCAGACCTCAATCCATGTGATTTTTGGTTGTGGGGTTACCTGAACTCACAGGTCTACCGATCTCATTAGAGATGCTAAAAGACAAAATCTGACGGCAATTTGTCACCATACCTACTGATTGAACTTGATGTCAGAGCTCATCAGTCCCCTTCCTTTTCTGTGCAGACATGGTGCCAGCTCCTTCCAGCGACTTATCAAGGCCTCACTGCTTCCATGCCACGATGCATCACAACTATTATCCATGCCAAAGGTGGACATATTGGCTATTAGTTAGATGGTCATAGCGTTCTGGCTGATCGGTGTATACTTTATGCAGTAGATACCAAGATATCCACATTCAACAAATTTATTTCAAACTAATTTCATACGTCTGTCGACTGTCAGTAATAGCTGTTCTTTCAGACATGAAAGTAACTATTCTTTGTAAACCTACATGTGGACAAAATTCTTCGCAAGGCATGGCAAAGAAATCTGCCATAATGAGTCCACTACAAAGAATTGTGGCAATGAGTCAACAATGCATCACAGTGCA